>NC_089795.1:39287767-39307767 GCF_040412425.1 Macrobrachium rosenbergii
AGTCAACAAGTTCTTCATCAACAACTGTGCTATTCGAAAAATATAGCAAAAAACATTAGAAAACATTGAAAACAAATTGGCTATAATTCCGTCGTTCAAAACAATTCTTTCTTTGGGTCTCACTTTTCTCATGTAAAATATTGATCTGAAGACCTTGAAAAAACTCCGTTTCTTTATTCAGCAAAGCAGGGGATTTAAAAGACAAAGCCGGCTCTAATTGCTCTGACCTTCGAACCTAACGGAACCAACATTCGGCTCCCCACAAAAAAAAAGAAAACTTTTATTTTACCCTTTTCTTATTGTACGTGTTTCCTAGAGATAATTGCACACGTTCAGCGTTGGTCGTAACCACACCATTGTCACGAAGAGGTAATTCCGCTTCTTCTTATGTTTTCGCTGCTTTACAGTAGATAACATTATCGCTGGGTACTTTTTTTTTTTAAGGAAGTGAGACAAGGGTGAAAACTGAGTGAAGAGGACAATTTATATTGGAAGTCTAGTGAATATATTGTATTCTCTTTGCATATTTAATTTAAAATGTGTGATTATAGTAATAAATGAAACCTAAATAAGTAAAAATAGGTAAAAAGTAAACCCAGGATTTTCTAGAGTTGAACAAAGTCATATTTTCAATTATTCAGAAAGATGATCTGGTCCCAATTAAGTTGCCGAAATTATTTTGATTTTCGTTGAAAAAATTTTCAAAGGTGAGAGCATCTACCTTTAGGCACATTATGTTCTTAAAAATCCTTCAGAACCAGATTGTCAGTGTGGATTAGTTTACGTCACTTCAAAAAAATATACTAATGTATAGAAGAATTCCACAGGCATAACACGTATGTTTGAGCAGAAGTAAAATCTAATTCCTTGTGGTATTATGGCGGGACAGACCTATGTTAACTCTGATTCGACCTCCGGTGAGGATGGACACTTTCTTCTTTCAATCTCAAAAAGTTCTTTTTCGAAGGATTTACGCTGAAAGCATATTAAGGAATTAGGAACTTCAGAGTTCAATGAATGTAACACTTGGTTGGTACTTACATAAACCGGGTATTTTCAAGATCTCAGGTTAAGGGAAAGTATTTGTTAGATAATGCTTTGTAAAATAAAGGGGCTCAGTGCAATTGGTAGTGGTGTTATAGGTCATTCATGTTATTCAGAATAATATGAGCTTAATTATAGTCTACAAGAATAAGATAACCAAAACTATTTTTTACAGCTATTTTTTTTCTACGCTTGTGGCTTGTCCTTTTAGAGTTATAAAGGAAATATGCTGATATTTAGAGAAGATTAAACAATAGGTTCATAGCAAAAATAGAAAAGCAAATGTGTTAATAAAGCCTTTGTTATCCGTAGCCACGGATATTAACAATAGCACGCAAACTAACCAAAAGAATCAATGTTACCTTTCATATTTTTTTTACTTTATTATTATAAGCCACTGTTTTATTGCCGTAGTTTCTACTGCAAAAAAAGCCAGATTTTCATAAAGACAGAAAAATAACTAAAGGCATAGAGGAAAATGTTTTGAAAGGTGGCATTTGCCAACATATTATTAGAACTAAGTAGTAGTCGAGACAGACTTACCGAATGTATGGTAGGGAAGTAAATATTTACTGCAAACAAATAGTGAACAGTTATAGCAATAACTGGACAGAAAACAACAGACCTGGGGTACAAATTGTTCACATTGTTGATTAATAGGCTAAGGCTATACAGAAAGGACCTGCTTTGAATAGGATATTTTTTGGGTCCTAAAACCACGGTCAAGATAGTGGTATTGATTAGTTATATTTCATTAAAAGATACAAAGATACTATCATCAAGTTTTTGGCTTCAAATCACATACACACACAAACACACACACATATATATATATATATATATATATATATATATATATATATATATATATATATATATATATATATATATATATATATATATATATATATATATATATATATATTGTATACAGAGATAGATAGAGATATGTATATAAATACACACACATATATATTATATATATGTGTTTGTATAAAAATATATATATATATATATATATATATATATATATATATATATATATATATATATATATATATATATATATATATATATATATATATATATATATATGCTGCAACCATTTCCAACTGAAATGCTACTGTATAACCCGTCGCGTGAGGTACCCTAACCCTGCAGACCTAGCATCTTAATATAATCAACGACTATGGCGTAACCTACTTATTTTTGATACACGCACGTACGTTTGTGAGCGCGCATGTGCATGTGTGTGTGTATGTGTGCGCATTAGTACGGGGTTGTGGAGATGGAGTGAATATTCTTACCTTAATTTATTTGGATACATTTACA
The DNA here is from genome assembly GCF_040412425.1 of Macrobrachium rosenbergii. Lineage (NCBI taxonomy): Eukaryota > Metazoa > Arthropoda > Malacostraca > Decapoda > Palaemonidae > Macrobrachium > Macrobrachium rosenbergii. The sequence goes on from NC_089795.1 coordinate 39,290,144, forward strand.
TATGTGTACTTGCGAATGTTTTCATGTGAGAGATAAAGCATAATTCTTTTTCATTTCTAAACATTAAAATCTCCATATTTCCTTCTATATCTGCTCCACTTTCTCCCAAAGAAACCCACAAACATTGGCTACATAAAATTAATTCGTGGAAAGATGATCGTTGTCACTCGCGTTAGACGTTTGCTAAGAATTCTCCGCATCTTACATAGGGAATGAGAACAGTGAAGATTAATTTATCATTACAGGATTCAGTTCCACTTTGAATATATATTTATAAAATACACTAGCTACCTGTTACTCAGTAAATACGTTCTTTTGGTGTTCATAACTCGTAAGGCATTCAATTGCTCAAAGGAAAAAGTAAATCGTATTCGTTTAGCCAAGAAAATAAGTGGAATATCTTTATAGTAGAATGCTTACAAAAAGGACTGTTATAAAAACCCTTTTCCGTTCTTTAACTAAGAACGACGATTGAAAAGCGTTTGTCCCCTATAAAAATAATTAAACGTTGTTAAATGTACCACACTGTCCTATGAAGCTTTTAAAGTGACGTAATTCCATTAAACTAGCGCGTGCATTATGAAGATATATAAGCAAACAAAGATAAAATTATGTGAAAGAATACAGTTTAACAAATATTAAATCTAGATCTAGTAGCAGACTGGGTGATCATCCCTCATTCGGGGGTGAGGGGTGAGGGGTGAGGAGGATTACCTTGTCTTGCGTCCCTTCCCAAGTGGACTTAGGAACCTGTGCGTGTGAATATGTGTGCGCGTATGCTTTAGAGAGAGAGAAAGAGAGAGAGAGACTGAGAAAGTGGGGGTTACAATGAACTTTCTGTTCTTAAAAATATGTCAGCATATTAATTTCACTTTGATTTAAAAACATTTATTTCATACATAGTTTTTAAGAGGTCAAAAAGCTCTGTCATATTAAATTTCAGTTTCTCTAAATCACATGAACACAAAGGAGTGAAGTTTGACACAACAACTGCAGAAAAATAAGGAAGAAAAGTGAAAATGAGACTGATAAGTTTTGAAGATGGGATGCTAGTTACTTCATATGTTACCTGGCTTGGTATTTTGTGTTAATTAATTAGATTTGTGATTGAGGGAAGTAAGTCGCCTAGAATAAATTAGTTTTTTATGGAAATATTTTGGTTTTGTCAAGTCTGACAGATCCACAAACAACATTAAAATTTTTTTGAGGACAGTTCAGTGCTAATAAAAATATACATTACTTTGGAGATCATTCATATTACCTTGCTGCCTTGTGCATACCGTACAGCCAACTATCAGGAGCAAAATCTGTAGAACAAGCTGACCAAAAAGTATAAAAACATGGAGGACGAAGAGAAGTTTTTTTTTTCAAGTACACATATCTGCAGTACAGCAAACCCAATATAATGACTACTAAATGACACTTACTGGTTGTAATTATCTGCAGGGGAGGGAAGATTGTTTTTAATGCAATACAGCATGTATATTGTTTTATGCAAGGGTAATTAACAAATAAAAATTAGAAGCAAGCAAGGCATAAGGTATATACATAATATTTACAGCCAGTTTTTCTCTCTATGATTTTATATGCTATGAGTTAGATAATTATGGACAGCAGGAATAAGCAAGCTTTGGGTGCGTCCACACTGCACTATTTATTTGAAGCTGACAATAAATATCCACAGCCGATATCAGTGTAACCTGTTGGCTTCAATATTGTCGGCTGCGGATAACTACCGTCAGGTAAAAAAATAGAATGAAATGAATAAAAATAAAAGGACTATAAGCTGCCAGCGAAGCTTACCGAAGCATGAGTGGCTTTCTAGGTCATAAGATATACCTTCAGATAATAGTAAATGATTAAAAGGTATTCACTCACTCGTCACGTTAGGATAAAACGCTAGCACTCACCTGCACGTCACGTTTATTCAGAAAACAGGGAACAATCCAGGCTAAAATCACTGTTTTACATTAATATGTTTCAGCAAAGTCACTTCTAATACTCGTAATTAACACGCCCACTCATAAGTCTAATTAATTTCATGGTGCACAAATGCTGGGTAATAAACATGCAAGGTACTTAGATCAAACAGCCACACTGGTATTTTTGTTCCCTGGTAATAGAAACAAGTAGTGTGAAAACGCGAATTATTTATTTATGTCGTCATATTTTGTTCGCGTTTGTGTATTTGAATCAATGATAAAAAGATTTAACAAATGAAAAAATCACTTCATACTTTATAGTTTTGCTTTGCTAAATAAATTTTTTATGACGTTTTATTTTTGGCTACATATACAAAATAATGCAGCAGTGTCTGAATACCGATTTTTGTTTTCTAAGTTCATTACATAACTCATTGGCAAGCTTTATATAAAAATATCCTATTGATTATTCTTCTTTGTAAATGTCATACTTAAGGTTTTTTTGCAGAGAATTTGGTCTGAAGTATCATATCATTTCAAAATGATTAAGTATTGCTTGCGGTAAAACTTATCATAAACACCTGCAAACAACTTATCACCTACTTATCACAAACATGTTGAAAACAAGTCAACGACGGCAAGTGAACAACGAATCTTTGGCAAATGCTCAATAATCACATGAAGCACTGGTTAGAATACCAATAAGTCGATGACTTGTATTCAGCTTGTTTTTGATGTGTGTATGACAAGTTGCCCACGTGTGCCTATGACTTGTTACTGCTGCGCTGATTATCCTTTGCGTACAAGCATACAAAGCAATCATGCATTTCTCCTTCGGACGTAGGCGACTGGCTTAATTTTACCATGGGTAAATTGGCAGCTACAGTAAAGAAAGATTAACCAGTGATGACAGACTAAGAGTTTGATTTAATCATATCTATTAAATTCAGATTTCTTCTATTGACAGAATCCAAACTTCTTCCATTGACAGATAGAAGACGGAGGGAACGTAACGACGGCCAAACTTAGGATGACGGTCCGTCGGGAAGACGACAACAAAACTCTGGCCTGTAAAGGCATGAACCCCGCCCTCCCTGATAGGTTCCTAGAAGACTCTACGAGGCTTGTTATCCTTTGTGAGTATCTGTTTCACGTTTATGATTCTTCCTAAACTCACATCTTCACACGGTACATCAAATGCTTGTGTTCACTTAATAAAGCAGCTAGTTAATCACTTCCATTAACCACTTACATTCACGTACCCTACATGCAATAGCACATGGACGCACACATCAGGAATATTTTTGCTTTCGCAGACACTCCTTTTCTTTCAAAAATCTTTAGAGAGAGAGAGAGAGAGAGAGAGAGAGAGAGAGAGAGAGAGAGAGAGAGAGAGAGAGAGAGAGAGAGGTTCACCTTGCATTTGTTTTCATTCAATCGTGATTTCTGGATTTACTAAAATAAAAATGCATTTTATTTCTGTTATACTGTACGCTTACCGTCCGCTGAGCATAACTTTTACTCTGCCATTTGCTTTGCGAATCATCACAAGTAAAGGCTGCCAGTCTTGAGCCACTTTTCTTAGTGTTCCCGGCGAAAGATTAAACCTATCCCTTCACACAACAGCTTATAATCATCTCATTTATAAACGAGTCAGATACAAAGGGTCTAAAGAAACTTCTCTTAATAACCACGACTGCTTAATAACACAGTTCTCTCGTGGCCGCAACATTTCATTAAATGAAGCTTGTAGTGGAAAGTGTCCTTGAGATACTGCTCGCCTACTCCAAGATGCAAATTCAAATGAGATGGATTTATGGAAACGTATGAGTCAGAAACCCAGAATATAATGGTGCTTTCAGCGACTTAGGAACAAAGCGTGTGAGGTAAACAGAGCATAGTGCACCAGAGTGGTTAATATGTAAGAAGTTTGCGTCTGACAAGTTGTTTGGGAGTGCAAGTTGAGGTTGTTTGTTGATGTTTGTGTAACAGCAGCATCGACATCAGAAATAACAATAGTAATTTAGAGAACGTATCACAACTGCTTCAGGGGCTCTGCTAGCTATATACACGTGTAAATAAGTCACGGATAAAATTTCTTCTGTCTGGAGTATACATTAGATATTAAGTTAATTAAGAACAAAAAGAAATCATACATACATACAAGCATACGTATCTGAACAGTTAATAAGTCTAAGTAAAAGCCCACAAGGTTTTACCAATTTCCAGCAACACTGTTATTTTTTCAACAACAAGACCCAAAACAGACGAAAACTGACGAAAGTATCCTGATCAAGGCAAACTAAACTTAACTAAAGGTAGCCACACAAGCAAAACATTTTGAAAGTAATGCATTACCAGGGTTTCCTTAGACTGGATTTTTTGGTCGTTGCAAGGATATCAGTGGGACCGCGGAGCCTTCATATTACGTAGAAATTGAAATTGTATTTTCAACGTTGCGCTATTTAACGAAAAGACTGAACGCGTGGATATTTGCTGCTCTGGTACGCTTGAGCGTAACTTGAATTGTACTGATTCACCAATCTAGAGCAATTAATTCTAATGCCTTTACTGAACCCGAATTATATGGGGTGTGTGTCTTTATGGGAGATGAATTTCAATGAAGTATGTGTCCTACCGAGACGTTCTTTCTTCCCTCATCATCTGTTTTACTTATTCTGATTTATGTCATCAAGGCTATCAAAGTCATTCAAGGTAAACATGATGAAAAAAATTATGATATTAATGATATGAGCGTCAGTATAACACTCACAGTGATTGCAAAATAATAATAATAATAATCACATCTAAGGAACTTCACTTGGTCAAAGCAAAATATAGTAGTTAAAATTATTCTTATTAATTCACATGTCTTTATATTTACCATTACTTAAAAATGTTGTAGTCATCAAATCTTTTACGCCCCAGTCTCTCCAATATTCATTTCCTTTGCTTAATCAGGAGAAAAGTTCCATTAGATTTCACTGAATGGGGGAAGGGAAGCTGGACAACAACCAAGAATTAGGTGAGCTCGCTCTCTCTCTCTCTCTCTCTCTCTCTCTCTCTCTCTCTCTCTCTCTCTCTCTCATGAAAACGAGAACTTTTCCCTTTATCTGCTTTTCACATTCACAATTGATCCCTGATCCCCTTTATCTGCCGAGGGCAACCAGATTCGCTGAACAGCAGCACCAATAGGCTTGTTCCATACGAATAGGTTTCATCTACTGAATAATAATAATAATAATAATAATAATAATAATAATAATAATAATAATAATAATAATAATATATTTTTATCCGAAGGATAAAACAGATGCGATCCAAAAGTGATCGAGTGACTACTTCTCTTTTCCAATATCTTTAAAGCGAATGTGTACGTGTGGGTATGAATTTGCCCCTATTGCCTATACCTCTGACACTGAATATAAGAATTCCTCGGGTAACCTTTGAAGTATTGATATTTGTCCGTGTTCATCATGCCGAGTCATTCAATATAAATTTTATAGGCGACTATCCCTATATCCTACCTCATCAACCTTGACATTAAACACTGAATTTGAATGTGCTATGACTATCTTTTTTGATTTTGGCGTGATGTTAAGTTTTGACTAACTAGTAAAAATGCCAAAAGTGGCAGTAATCACAAGCATGCAAATCTCTCTCTCTCTCTCTCTCTCTCTCTCTCTCTCTCTCTCTCTCTCTCTCTCTCTCTCTCTCTTTCTATATATATATATATATATATATATATATATATATATATATATATATATATATATATATATATATGCCCATTATCAATATATAGCCTAATATACGATGATTACAAGACTTCTCTTGGGACACAATGACTAGCGATCACTCAAACCGCGTTAGCGAAATGAACAGTTCGAATGTGAGATATTCCTCTATTTCCAGACGCCCCCGTTGTCGAACTATCTTTAGGTCGAGCCTTGGACCCAACCAGCATAAAGGAAGGAGATGATGTGTACTTCGAATGTAACATCTCTGCAAATCCACATCACCACCGCATACAGTGGTATCACAATGTAAGTATCGTTTAGCAAGTGATCTATTTCTTTTCAGTGGTCAAATCACGATGCATAATTTTACTGTGTTTTTCTAGTAATGGAAAGTTGGAAACGGTAAGAATGATTTTAAATCCGTTTGTCCTATTATTTATGGAGCCAAAAAATACGAATTTTCACAAGCAATGTTACGCTATTACAATCTGCACTTAATAGTCTAATTACATTTGAGTAAATAACTTTATATTTGAGTAGGCACATGGAATTCCATTTCGGGTGTATGACAATTTTTGTACAAAATTACTAGAAACATTCGCTTTTTTACGGGTATCTATGTTCAGGTATTCATACAGAAATACATTGCATAAGCACACACATACACAAACACAATAGGTAGAACTGGTGAATGTTCCTACTTTTACTAATAACGGAAAAGAAGTTCAATTTAACGTTGTAATAATGATTACTGGTTTATTTCGAAAGATACATATAATGGCATACGAAATGAATAGATTCTTATGCGTCGTAATTATTGACAGTCTAAGCAGTAGCTGAGATGGGTTCAGATCTCACCGGAGATGGGGAAAATTTCATTTCGGTGCTTTCCGGAGAAAGAGTAATTAAAACAATGTTAGGAAATAAAATAAAATTTTGCAAATTAATAAAATATTAATCTTGAACGAAAAAAAAGCAGAACACTGCATAGTCGCCTCCAAGCCATAACGCGTTTTAATGGTCACAAAACTCTTTTTACACAATAATTTTCTGTTCTAGGGAAAGGAGTTGTCTCACAACGTGAGTGCGGGAATCGTCATGAGCGGATCCAACCTCGTCTTACCGAGGCTGACGAGAAGAAAGTCAGGGTCTTACAGATGTGCGGCTGCTAACCTACAGGGGAATTCTACAAGCAGTTCTGTCAGCCTTACCGTTAGACGTAAGTGTCGCCCCCTCTCTCTCTCTTTCTCTCTCTCTCTCTCTCTCTCTCTCTCTCTCTCTCTCTAACCATACTTTCCCCCTTTGGAGGGGGTGGCGCCAGAAGGGCACAGCGTCTTCCGCAAATCTTTAAGGATGAGGTTGCCAGCACATGGTCCTTGACAATCGCAGGCGTAAGCTACATTTACCAGTGGATGGACTGGAGAGATCATCTGACATTGCAAACGTGAGAACTGGGAGCTACACGACTAACCTATTGCTTCCATTTTAACTGACTGTACCTAACAAAGGTGGGCAGTGGGTCGCAACACATCCATGTCACACTTCTTTTTATACACACACACACAGGTATATGTGTGTGTACGTGGACGTGTGTGCGTGCATGCATATGTTTGTGTGGGTGGATGGGTAATAGGTTGGAGGTATTATTCTCAAAATGAATTTTATGAGTGGAATCTGACTCACGTCGTCCTCGGAATTAAACTGTAATATTGAATATGATACTTGGACGTTTATTTTCGAAGTGTAAATCATTCCGGACCGGGTCTAATCTCCGATTCAAACGTTCAGCTTTAAAAATAAAACATCATTAAAAGTTGATAGTCAGTAAGGCTACATTTCAGTGTCATGAATCAAAAGCAAATAACATTAAAGCATGAAGATGAAATTTAATGACTTAAATGAAATGGGAGTGGCAGCAACCTTCCTGGGGGTCCATTTCTGTATATCCTTCAGAATTTGAAAACTCTTACTATTAAGAGGACAAACTCTGTGAAATAACACGACTTCCCAGAATGTCATTTGCATTTGCTTTTATCTTTTAACCTACTCAGATGCGCCTGTATGTGCGGGACCCGACGTCGAAAGAACGCAAGGAGCCGTCCGGGGATCGACCACCATCGTCACCTGCAAGGTCGAGGCGGAACCAGCGTACGACATTGCCTGGGAGTGGATGAAGATGCGGGTGGATGGGACCGAGGAAGACGTGGCACCAGGGCTCATCCAGAACAGCGGTCTTTCATCCAGCATCCAGGTGACACCTCAGAGGCAGGAGGATTACGGGCGACTGCTGTGTCGGGCCTCCAACGCCGTCGGGAAACAGCAGGAGGCGTGCGTCATAAGCCTCATGCCTGCGGGTCCTCCCGACATGCCGACGAATTGCTCGGCGCTCCAGTCTGAGCAGGAGGCCCAAGACAGCGAGGGCGGCCACAGCGAAGGGCCTTCCATTATTGTGAGGTGCCTGGAAGGATTCGACGGAGGGCTGCGGCAGTACTTCCTGCTGGAGGCATGGCAAGATGGCCAACTCTTTGCCAATATGAGCAGGTATGTTTACTAAAGATAGACCGGCTCAATGTCTGTCTGTTTGCTTGTTTTTAGAATTTCTGCCATAATTATCCTTCCAATAAAAGTAAGAAAGAGTTATGAGACATCTCACACAGAGAATCACATCAGATTTAATACATTCTCATTGACTTCAGGAAAAACAATGGTAATTTGAAGGGAATCTTCGTTAAATATAAACTAATACATTTTCCACTTAACTTTGTAGAAAGAGTTATTGCAGCAACATTTATGAAAGGGACACATGGGCAATTTGCATATGCATCATGTCAAAGAACATTTCAGTGAAAAAATGTGAGAACAATATCCTCGATTACATGATCTCGGCTAAAAGCAATGCTCTGATAAATTAGACTATTTTTTCTGGAATGTTTTTGAAAACAACGGCGGGAAATCCTGTGCATGATGTCTAAACGAACAGTATAGATTATTTCATTTACTGAATACGTGCAAAGCCTTTTTCGGTCTCCCGTACGGAGACAGAGTGATGAAACTTTTGTATTTTCGTGACAGATTTCTTAAATTTGCATAGGTTACTATACTTTTCCGAACGAAAGTTCTAAGATAAACTTTGAGAGTTCTCAATGGACACCACGTTACCCCTCTCAGACGGAAGAAATCGAACGAAAATTGTTGCTTAATGTATTTTAACGTGAAATTCTGCATTTGTACCAGTCACGAGAACACTGAGTAACAAAGAAACATTCCTTACTTAATAACAGCTAAGTGACAGCGTTTCCGTAACGTTTCCATGTTATGCAATTCCTGAGACACAGAACCTGACCTATTGTCCAATATGACTGAATAATGAATGGTGAAGGATACGCGAGTTTTCATATAGCCTACATGTTACGGCATGGACTGTAATACGGGCGCGCAAATCCAGACTAGCCCATTGCTCCGACTATCGTAGTTCGTGAAAAAAAAACCATGATTTTGAAAGTGTATGTTTATGGAACCCATTCAGTTACCCAATTTAGTGAGAAATTATGTGTACAATAGTCGCGCAACATGGAAAGCAACACGATCATTCGATTAAAGCTATGCCTGTTGTTGCAAACATTGCATGGGTATTGCGATAACAAAAAACGGCTATAATCACGCACGTAACAAAATGTAACAAACCATTACCTATAATTTACCTTCTAAACTACAAAGCCGACTGTAAGCATTACTGTTAGCTTCAAATACGAAATATGTAGTCTTCATCGATCTTGAAATATGGGATATCCAACTTTGAATATGAAAAAATTTTGTTTTACTCATATGTAGGCTGAGAGTGCGCTGATGGTCGCTGAAAATCGGAAGCGATAAAAAAATAGACTTGAACGTATCATTAGTGTAATTCTTTTATGATAAAAGAATCAAACTGGCAGCTAGTAATTAGGTTTTGGGAAATTTGAAAATGTCATTTTTTTGGCCGAGGATCGCTAGTGATAATTTAAAGAAAAAGTTTAATTCGATAGTAAATTGAGGCAAGGAAAAAACACGAAATTATAAAGAATTAAAAATGAGTAATTTAAGAACTGAAATAATAACCCATACAAAACAAAGAAAATATCTTGCAGGACTAACTAATTCTGGTCAAATGGATAAACATGCTCGTACAAAAGGAAAACAACTGAAAAAATCGAGTTTTCTGTACATCGTATAACCATGGCCACCGAAAATAGATCTATCTTTCGGTGCTGTATGAGCCGCAGTCCATGAAACTTTAACCATGGCCCGGTGGTGGCCTGGCCTATATCGTTGCCAGAACCACGATTATGGCTAACTTTAACATTAAATAAAATAAAAATTACTGACGCTAGGGGGCTGTAATTTGGCATGTTTGATGATTGGAGGGTGGATGATCAACATACCAATTTGCAGCCCTCTACCCTCAGTAGTTTTTAAGATCTGAGGGGGGGGGGACAGAAAAAGTGCGGACAGAAAAAGTAGGGGCAGAAAAAAGTGCGGACGGACAGACGAAGCCGGTACAATACTTTTCTTTTCAGAAAACTAAAAAGAATAAATCCTAATACACATATGCAAGTAATTAAAATCAGTTGTTAAGGAACTAACAATCTCTCTCTCTCTCTCTCTCTCTCTCTCTCTCTCTCTCTCTCTCTCTCTCTCTCTAACTCTCTGTTAACATATATTGCTGTCATGTATCTTCACTGTAATAAATCTTAACTGATTAACTTGTATTTCATCTCCCTTCGTTCCAACTTCTGTATCTGTAACCACGCGTGGAACGATGCATCAACAGGGAGATAATTACACTTTGTAGCTCGAGAGAAAAACTATTAATTTCAGTTTGGACCATGTTATGCCATGTGTCATATCACTAACTGATAGCATAACTACTCTTTTAGCAAGTTTCTTCTCTCCTGAATGCCATGTTTACTTCAAAATTAATTGAATGATACAAATAACTTAAAAAGAGTTTGTCAGCAGTCATACAGTTAGGTCAAATTTTATGTTTTTGGAGATCTCAGAAATTTCTGAATATTACTGAAAAGCCTCCGCATAATCAGTGATGTAATATTTGTATATTGGCTTTCAAAAATCGTTCATATTCTAGCTTAATTCATTCGTTTATTGTAAAAGACAGGTAATTCCCTTGAACACTTGAGTTTAAACAATGTCAAGCGATTTAACTGTTGCCTTTAAACTTTCTGCCCATTGATTTCAATTGCCTTTCTTTTTTATTTGTTTTGGCTTTGACGTATCAGTTACCCTACTGATTTCCTTTCACTTTATTATCATAAAACTGTTGTGCAGAACACGGTAAAGGGAAAAATATATATATATATAAATATATATATATATATATATATATATATATATATATATATATATATATATATATATATATATATATATATATATATATATATATATATAGCACATTTCCACAGTAAAACACTTTCAGACTTTTTACGCTTGTAGCTAAACAAAAATGTAAAAAGAAAAAATAAAATCAAATAATAATGAATTTATCGATAAAGATAAGCTCTTTCAGTAATGAAAAATAACAAGCTTCAATATGATTGTGTTTTAACCAACCAGTGTGTAATTAATGAGGTAAACTACTTATGGAAAGTTGTTATGCCTTTTTTGGACGCCCGCCTTCCACCAAGAGCAGGTAATTAATCTTAGAAAAAAAAAAATTCGTTTCTAGGAAAGGGACTCTAATGATATGCTAGACAATGAACCTCAAGCTTATTTCAGTCCTAATGACAAGCTTTTCACGTCCGGCAGTGATGTCCCAGAGTGGATTCTGAACGGTGTCCGGTTGGGTGTGGGCGTCAACCTGAACATAGCCGCCCATAATTCCCGTGGACACAGCGATCCTCTCACCCTCGAGGTGCATACCAGTAACGCCCAACAACGTGCCGCCCCTGGTAAGTTTTTTTTATTTTTATTTATTTATTTTTTTATTTTTTTTACTTGACAGTTTTCATTTGATTCGCTTTAAAACAGAGACAATTATACACTGACATTGTTTGTCAGTGATTACGACAAAGATGTTATTTTCTTGTTCCGCCTATTTTGGGCTGTAATTTTTTTTTTACACAATTTATCCCGTGCGTGGGATTTGTTATGTATGCATATCGATAGCACATGATTATTTGTTTTTATCGGGGATTTTTTTATTTCCTTGTGTTTATTTTTAACACTTTCCACACTTTTTTCACTCTTGGCGAGAGTTTGTTTAGCTGGGGCTCTATTAAACACTGAAATGAATCGTGAATTATTATTCCTAAGACTAGAATCTTATTTTCCTGTTACCGCTGTGAATCAAACGTAATGTTTTGTTTTTATTTTTAATTACTAGTTACATCGTTCACGTGCTTTGAAACGTTTGAATATAGATTATAATTTGATCACAACCATTATAAAAATTTTTTTTGGAGACGACGGCAGATACCCGTAACCGATATCATTAAGGCATTTACCTTGCGTTTATTGGCCAATGTATTGCTGTAGTAGAAAGCGAGCACATCCCTTTATATATTTTCAAATTCTGTATTATCGTGATAAGTATCCAAAAAATGTCATCCAAGCATCACTATCTTGCATGATTTTATTAACTAACAAGACAATAAAATCAGCAATTACGCATTCCGTAAATATAAAAATGAATGTTAAAAATATCCGCGTACAATCATTTCAATAACTCGCTTCCGGCAGTCACGATCACCTTCAATAATAGCGTCTGCGTAATTTTACCTTGTGCTCTGACTAAAAGCGGTTTCAGGCAGCTATCAGGTTTTCGCGCTCTGAGGAGTGTAAATCGATTGGAAGAACTCTTGCGTGTCGGAAAATCACTGATTTTAATCAGAGTTCCACGTTTCCATGAGATCATCTTTACTGAGATTGTTATCATAAACATGGACGGATATTAGCTATCACTGTCGAATTACATCACGGATCAAGTTACAGTAATGGAAATAGCTTCTTGCAGTTCTGATATAAGCTGACGTAAAAATAATCTTTGCTGAGATTTTTCTCAGTTCTTTGCCCCGCTTTTTATAAACCTCAAAATGTCAGCAGGAAAATTACGAATTCCATAAAAGCTAGATGCGACGCACTGTGGAAAAGTTTGGTGGGTTAAAAGACCAAAGAATATTATTCGTTTCTTATTTCAACATGGATTCTTCCATGTTCCATGTATTTTACTCTCTCTCTCTCTCTCTCTCTCTCTCTCTCTCTCTTTGTAGTAATAAATAAAGTTCCTTAAAAATTTCTCCCATTCTCTATGCGTATCTTAGTCATAAGTTTAATTCTAACCTTTATTTCTTAATAATCAACCCACAACACCTTCGCCGTATCTTATTTCTTGTGGTTTCCAATTTAATTTTCTTGGTTTGCACGATGAAGACTATTTTGACCAAAGCAGCTAAAGTTTTTGTGTTTACTCAATGCATTGAATGACAATAATTAATTTACATGGAATGGGGGGACTCAAAAGTCTCTTTATACATTCCCCTATTTTTCCAAGAAACTTTTTCTCATCCAAACCTTTTGCTGTGCATCTTAAGTCTCCCTAGCTTCTATCTTTTGACTCCCCTCAGCTATCATATCAATTCTTTACGAATATTCATTGTTCATTTTTACGATACAAGTTTACTGTCATCATTAACTTTCCACTTTCAAACTTTGTCATCAGTTTCTACGCTTCTCTCCACTATCACCAATTGATACTGTGTCATCTGAAAACATCAGCTTCTCTACACTTCCTGTATCTCCTGTCCTTTACTGACTTGCCTTATCAATCTATGTATGAAAATGTTAAACAGCCATAAAGATATCTTAAATGACATCAGAATGTATTGTATAGTTATATGGCACCACTATACACAATCATCTTTCTGTTTTTCAGATTTTAAGAACATCATAGCTCTGGCTCCCATTTTGGGTGCCGTAATAGGCGGTGTCGGTGTTATGCTTCTCTTATTGATTGTCGGTGTCGTTATTGCCAAAAGAGCTCCGCAGAGGCCTACTAAATCTGCAAGTGACCTGCAGAGGACTTCTGGTATTCCGGAGGGCTTTGACCCAGACGTTGTCCAGTCGATACAACGGCAGCCACCAAGTCTGGATGTACTGCCCAGCTTGCAAGACCCAGATGGGCAGACGGGTTGTGCATCATTCAGTTCAGACCATGAAAATCCAGGTACACAGAAGTACACTGGCGGTAAGGATCAAGTTTTATATGAAAAAGCAGACGACCAGCTTCGATTCACCAGTCTTCCCAGACCAAAAGACACTACAAGAAAGGATAGTAGGCTGGTGAAACAGGTAAGGTTCCAGTGAGTTTTCTTTCTTGGTTGATAAACACTTTTCATCACTAAAATCACATTTCTAATGAATGTTTTCAATCACATATTATCCATATGACGGAAATGATGAATGAAAACACACTAGGAGTAGGTGGATTCAAGTTCCGGTTGCATTACCCTTTTCCAGAATTAAGCTTAATCTCTGACATTCATGGTTACTTATGCTTTACTCCAGGTTGCCCCATATACGTCAGCTCAGCATGAAGACTCAGGCTTATCAGATTCAGATTCAGATTCAGAAATCAAAGAACTGGTCTCAAAAGGGCATAATAAGAACCCAACCAAAGCAGCAGATCACACGCAAACATACATGAACTTCCCGGCAGAAGGCGGGATTCATTCCCAACTTGCTGCTGTTACTGACCACTTAACCGAGCCTTCAACCTCTTCTGGGGATTCAGGAATTCAGAGTTCGTCTTCCACAAAACCTTTTTCACTGTTTTCCACAACTGATGATAAGCTAAGAGCAGTCGTATCCTCAGAATTTCGCCCTCAAGTGAAAGTCTCAGGGAAGCAAATGTTTTCTCCTCAGTCCTCTGGGGAGCAGAAGTTTTCACCATCATCGGTAGAGACAAGGAGAGGCCTACCACTTTCTTTGCTCCAGCTCTCATCACCTTCTTCTTCCATAGCAGATCATCCAAGCACTTATTCAAAAGAAGGCTTCACTAACCTTGTCGCTTCTCAAGAGACCTCCGAAGCAATGAATCCATTACACATTGACGCTCATGTCCCATTTTCATCAGATCACCATACTCCAGTGGATGATATGAACAGGCATAGGTATCTAGAATTTGGAAGACCTGTAACGCTGCTGGAAGGTGAGCACGAAGATATATTACTATTAAGAAGAACGCTTCCCAGAGATGAGTCTAGGAAGGGCAGGAGAAACAGTGCCCTGGGGTTTTCTACAGATAAAATATATGACCTATCTCCGACACGCTATTCTTCCTCCTCTGACCTGCACAACATCGGTTATCCTGGCTCGTCCGCGAGAGATTTCAGACTCGCAGGAAACAGAGACAAAAACAAACCAAGTTTACCCGATGAGCACCTATTCCCCAATGTCAGACATCAGTCAGACGTCGTACCCTCTCCATCTTTATCTAGTTTTAATCAGAAAGATATGAAGGTTATGATGAAAGACGTGAGTGGCAGGGGATACAAGTTTCCATTTAACTTTAATTTTTCAGACAGGGAGAGTTCAGTCTGACCTACTGCTCAAGAAACTTATGAAATCATGGTGCATCTTCCATCAACATTGATTACGAGAGATCAGAACTCTAGCTGGAACGTTATCATTGTCCTTCATTTCAGGGTTTTGGTTATTATTCTTTACTTAGGGTTTAGTGAACAATGTATCTGACAGTCTGTTAAAATTGTTGCCAGAAGCTTTTCCATAATACAGTAGAAAGTACTTTCGTTCGGTATCAGTAATGAGATGTGGAAATCCACCGAGTTTAATAAATGAACATACAAAGTGAGTTTACTTAGAAAAGTGAGGATAAATAGCCCTAATGTTTATCTATGTGACAATTAATTTTGCTGTTAAAGAACAAAGTCCAAATATGTAAGCCAAAACTCTCGAATATCCAATGATTTGTCTTTATAAGGCAACTTTATGTTTCTTCTTTCCAAATGTGGTGCTTTGAAAATGAATGGTTTCATGTCAGTTTTTAACCTACTTGGAAAGGAATAATGTATACCTAATTGAAACACACACGCAAAAACATATACACACACAAATATATATATATATGTATGTATATATATATATATATATATATATATATATATATATATATATATATATATATATATATATATATATATGTACATACATAAATATATTTCTAATAAGTAATGAAACTGCATGACAAATATATATGTAGGAAACCACAGATAGGAGAAAATTAAAGACTAGGTACCAAGCACTTCTGTGTTTTATGTACACATCTTTGAGGTCCTTTGCAACCTAAAGATGTGTATGTAATGCTGAAAGTGCATGGCACCCATTCTAGTTTTCTCCTATCCTGTGATTGTCTTATGTATATATATATATATATATATATATATATATATATATATATATATATATATATATATATATATATTATATATATATATATATATATATATATATATATGTGTGTGTGTATGTGTGCATATATATATATATATATATATATATATATATATATATATATACATGCACACAAATATTAATATCCAGTTCACTATACCATGAGGATAACTTACACCCAAGGGAATCATCATTGATAAGTGCTTCGTCCGCGGCAGGATCGCAGAATGGAAGAAGCACTCGTCAATTATAATTCTAACTGGGTGTAAGTTTTTCACAAGATATAATGAATCGGAAATTAAACGATATCTGTTGCTTAATATTTGTGTATGTAACACAAATTCATATGTCATATATATATATACATATACATATATATATATATATATATATATATATATATATATATATATATATATATATATATATATATATATATATATATATGTGTGTGTGTGTGTGTGTGTGTGTGTGTGTGTGTGTACGTGTATACAGTATATGTATATATGTATTTGTAAATATATCATATATATATGTATATGTGTATATATATACATATAGATATAATGTGTGTGTATATATACATGTATATATATATATATATATATATATATATATATATATATATAAAAACAAACGCAAGCACAATATGTACACATATACTAACACCTTCCTGGTAAGGAGTGAAGATGCATTTCAGTACTGTTGGAAATTTAGGTACATTTAACCTTCTTTGCGTTAATTTCGCCAATTTCCTCAACACCATTCCATGAGAAGTTTACGGTCAGCAAAACATTCCGCTTTCTAAGTTACAAAGAAAATCCTATTGTCACCTGTGAAAATGTTCATTTTTACAGGTGACAATAGGATTAAGAAATATACATTCTTACAGAAATTACATGCAAGAGACGAAGAATAGTTTTTTGTTTGTTTATGCGCTCCTTCTATTAGAAATCTTGCTTCATGATTCTGTTCCCCTTATGCGTTCAGTTCCGTACCTGTTTCGCTGTGATTCCTTCAGTTCCTCGTGAAAGTTACTCGGCAAGTTAGTTTTGATTAAGCCGATATCGGTGAATTATTTCACTCTGTTACCCAAGCGTTATTTCGGTACGTATTTGTAATTTTCTCACCGCTAAATAGTACTGAATAATTTTTGAAGAACTCAGAGTAGCAGGATTATTATTTATATTGCTTGATATGTTAATTGGCTGGTTTTGATTTAAAAAAAATGACTGAAAATCTAAAGAAAATGAGAGAATAAATTTGTTCGCTACTTAATTCGAGGACCACATAGCAACAATTCGATTTTCTTCGGGTAGATGACAATAGATATCATGTTGAATTAAATAATGACTTTATTTATGTTTGATAGATTTTCCAAAGATTCCAAAAAACACGAAAAATAAAGATTTTCTTCATTATGTCCTTTGTTGCTCGATTGCAAAAATCAAAATGAAATATGGGGTACCAAATGTACAGTACATGCCTTTTTGCC
>NC_089795.1:39315267-39355267 GCF_040412425.1 Macrobrachium rosenbergii
AATGGACATTATACGTGGTCGAAAATACAGTATATAAGTCTAACACGTTTTTAACTGGTCTTTTTAAACCTATTGAAACATGATCATCACCTCCAACGTTGCGTAACACAAAGGGGCTCTGTGAAATTAAACCACTCATGTTTTTCCTCGGCTTTATCTTCCACAAATCTCCACTCGTCTCCAGCCTCTCTTTTCTTACATTTAATCTAAGTAGGTCTGGGTCTTCAAACTCTCCTGGTACCCTTAGGAGCCCAGGTGACACCATCACGTACTATTCTCCCAGAGGTTGTGCGAAGGACATTCCAAGGCATCGCTTTTTGAAACAACAACGGTGACTATTTCAATTTTGAAATTCAAGCACGTAGAACCAAAATTGTTTTCTCAACACTTAAAACAATTGGTTTTAATTGCAAAGTTCTTTTTTTGTCATTCCTTTATAAACAAATGCGCTGTGCTCATTGCCTTTTGTTTTTTTCTGCATATGATAATAAATAAAATGTGAATATGCGTTTAGATATTGCTGAACAATAATAATCATCCCGGTTAATATTTCACCTAACTAAACTCGGCCCAAACAACTAATCTTTTGTTTTACATACTTTAAAAGAGCATTCATGTGAATCATGTAACTTAGAAATAACAGAGCCTCACTTCGAAAGGAATCACTTATGATTATTGCAAGGAGATTGGGCCAATTGCTATATTAGAGTGAAAAGAAATTGGAACGGAACTTTTCAATATATAATTTTTAAAAAGGGCAATTTATGTAATATTCCAGGAACCGGGAAACAGAATTCCTAAAGTCCTCTAGTAATGAGATTCAGGCGAAAGGGTGGTGTGATGAGAGTTCTGGAAAATGGTGTCATCAATTCTGAGGATATGATGCTGCGCGTGTAAGAAGAACAAAACTGTATATTTGACAGCGTCATGTGAAAAAGATACGATGTAGAGAGAAAGGAACCAACGTCAGTTACTTGACATGGTTAAAGCTATTTCATCAAAGTCCCATTATGGAAGCTTTCATCAAAATGGAAGTTTTATTTCTTCCCTCTTATTTTCCAAAGTTAGAATAGAATTTTAAATAATATGAATTACTGGAAAATAAATAATAATTTATTTAGAGGCAAGCAAACGACGGAATACAAGTCGAATAAAACAATGACGTTGATATTTATCGAAAAAATTATAAAAAAATTGAAAGATAATAAGAAATTAGTTTAAGTTTCATATATTCATAAGTTTGGACGTTAGTGATAAGGTATTTTACTAATTTAAAACAAGCGCGATGCAAATAATTGAGGAAAAATAGTTTTAATAACCTCAACCACACAAATATTATATTTACCATTTTATGAATACACGTAAGATAGTAAGCAGAGATAAAATACTGGGTTTCACAGTAAACATCACAGTAAGACGGAATGAAAAATAATCTAAATATAATACTTAAAAATATACAACCGTAGAAAACAGTGAGACGCAAATTCAACGAGAATGAAAGAATTAGAGGCTTTTACTGACGATAACCTCTTCGAAAGCTTGTAATTCCAATTTATATCATATTTAGAACGTTGACCAAAAGAAAATGGCAAAAGTGCAACATTGTTTTATTTAAAAGGAAAATATCGAAATTGCAGCCAAACATTTTAATACTATTTGCAGCGATACAAATTAGAAAGTAAAATACCTCATTGAACTGTGAATTCAAAGAGTAATAATACTATGCATGAATGGGGAAAGAACAGAGACCTTTATATATATATATATATATATATATATATATATATATATATATATATATATATATATATATATATGCACATATATATATGTATGAAATTTTTTATCACACCGTGATTTATATACAATCATGAAGCTATAAAATCGCTTAATATCAAATTCACAGCATACCTCGGGAATTTATAACTGATAAATGGATTGGCCGGCAGTACCAATCCATTTATCACTTATAAATTCCCCTTCGGTGATAATTCCCCATCGGGAATATTCCCGAGGTAGCGCGAATTTGATACTAAAGCGACATTTGTAGCTTCATGATTATATTTATGTATGCATATACATATATACATATGTATATACAAACATATATATATGTATATATATAAATATATATATATATATATATATATATATATATATATATATATATTCCTGATAATTCTCATTTCATAATAGATATGTGTGGATATCAATGTGTCATTGTATCGTTACGTTTTTTTTTTTTTATGCAGACACACATCAAATTCTACCTACTCGGCTCATATTCAGGAACTTCTTGGGTGAAAAGAGCGGTTTCTATTTGGTTTGCAGGTATATCTAAAATTTTCGAATACTGTACAAGAAATCAGGCTGGACTGGGTGATGCCTTATAAATCATGTCCCAAATGCGTTTGGATACAACGAGAAATGAAGAAAGCCTTTTTTTTTTTTTTTAAGAATTTGAAGAATAACGAGAAGTACGCTGAGTGAAAAATGAAGTATGGTACTTGACTTTTACAGAATCAAATAGTCGTGCAGAGTAACGTATGATGACTGAGTAACGTGATTCATATGGACCAGAATAATTTTGTGAAAAGTAAACTGGCAAGGATGTGGATGAAGAGTGAATCAAGCAAAAGGACGAAGAAATGTTGAAAGGGAACAAGAATGAATTTGGAATATGCAAAACTGAGCCCAGAACTTGAATTAACAGAGATGGAAAACTCAAAGCCCTGCTACGTTGGATGACAGGATTAAGGTCGCATGCAAATTCTTCATACTTTCATGCATACATCGTGTGTAGGTCAAAAGGGAGGTGCGTATGCGTATATGCAAGTGTATGTACAAAAGAAGATGCGTTTTAGAATAACATCACCAACTCGGATTTAGATTACAGGAAGTGTACGCACCATCCTTGTACTTGTTTCCATTGGTAATATACATACATACATACATACATCACCAACTCGGATTTAGATTACAGGAAGTGTACGCACCATCCTTGTACGTGTTTCCATTGGTAATATACATACATACATACATACATACATACATACATACATACATACATACATACATACATACATACATACATATATATATATATATATATATATATATATATATATATATATATATATATATATATATATATATATATATATATATATATATATATATATATATATATATATATATATATATATATATATATATATAGAATATATATGGGCATCTGCTGGAAAACCCAAACAATTTCTTTAATACACGTGGTTTCACACTGCTAAAATCTCTTGTCCTCCACGAATAAAAAACAAAAAACAAATGCTGATAGCCATGCGTCATATCTCTCATACAAATAGCTATATTTCATATAAAATGAAAAATTGGCCTCGTTTTCCTTGATACATTTCCATTTTTAGAGAGAGAGAGAGAGAGAGAGAGAGAGAGAGAGAGAGAGAGAGAGAGAGAGAGAGAGAGAGAGAGAGAGAGAGAGAGAGAGAGAGGTCGACGGAATTTGTATGTGGATTAGTTATTAAAATAATCATAATTTACCTTAAATGATGCTAAAATGGAAATCAGTGCTGCTGGTGTGTATGATTAAATGATTGTGTGAACATGCTGATAAAATAAAGTGATGAAAACAGTAAGAAATTAAGATTAGATTCTCCGTTATCTGTTCTTTATATTCATTTTCACTTAACTGATTCTCCTTTTTTAATTATAGATATTTAGAAAATGGATTGTAAGTAGCAACGCAGGCTGTTCTGTTTTTTTTTTTTATCAGCTGAGTTCTCACCTTGTACTGTTTTCCATGAAAGAGATGAATGCTTAGCTGTTGGAAAAGCAACGATAATTGGGGTTTGTAGTATTTTCACATAATAGATTGTTCAATATGGTTACTTATATGAAAGGGAAATTACAGTCATTCTTCTTGAGCTGACCTGTAATTCACAGCTAGTCGGGAATTGATGACCAACTTGATTTTGGGGAGATATGAGTTTTTGGAACAAAAACAACCTGCCTACAGGTTAAGAAGACTCATTTTAAGCACATTCTCACGCACACTATACAAAAACACATGCGCACATATACAACCAAACAAATATATATATATATATATATATATATATATATATATATATATATATATATATATATATATATATATATATATATATATATATATATATATATATATATATATATATATATATATATATACATATATATATATATATTCCTTTGTTTCCTTAAAGACCAAGGTACTAGAAACCGATAGCCTCCTGGCCATTGAAAATTATTATATTTCAGCCGTCATAATTGCCAATTATCAGTTAATTACTTTACTGCTTGCATCAACGAAGACACAAGTAGATTTTAAGGGAACGTGTCCATCCCCTTGCTACCTTTTTTTCTGTAGGTGAGAATTTGACCTTATTCTACATGGTTTTGAATCAATTTCACATTTTCAAAGCTGGAACTTTGAAACTGACAACTCAGTAAGGCCGGGTATTCACGATCAGGTTTACCTGTCAGTTCACCCGCTATCGTTCGACGGATGGGCGTCCACATGTAAAGAGTAGAACTGTCAGCGGGACAGTCAACTTGAGAGGTCATCGTCTTCAGTTCTCGCCCAGCCTTCGTCGTGGCAACACTACAGTGTATGGCAGCGATGGAAACTCCGCTGGCTGATAAGGGGATGGGGCCACATAGACTAGCTGCTGCGGCAATTCACTTAAAAACAGGAAAGAGGCAAAAAGGCGTAGCAGAGAAGTATGGTCTAAATATTGCCTATTAAAGATATCTGTTCTCATACAATATTAATGAATAAGGTTAAATTACAACTGGGGGTTGGTTCAGTTTATGAAATGGACCGTGAAGCCTACTTTCACTGGTATCACCTTTCATAAAAAGGCAGGACACCGGCCTAAGCCTATACCAAATTGTCTACCACATAGAAATTTTTTTTTTATCATTTGGACTCACAACGGTCTACAAATAGCGCCGCAGGGTCTAACAGCGAAATGATTTAAGCCTGTTAGTTTATTCATATTTTGGTGCGAGCAACTGAGGTCCTTCTCTGGCGAAATCCGGCGGCGAACTAACATAAAATCGTTGTTTACCCGTCCACACGTGCGACCACCTGTCAGTCGGTCGGAAGAACTTAGGTAATTCCATCAGTTCATCCGTTCTGGCAAGTGGACTGACTCCCCCCACAAACTGTTGTCTACACGGAAGTTTTAACGTCAGTTCCCATGAACTGACAGGTAAACCTGATCGTGGATACCCAGCCTAAGATCATGATACAGAAAAGAAATTCCGAAGAGCCGATCATGTGATTTTATCTCCCCGTTTTAGCGACATAGAACTAATAACCGCTGGTCCAACAAAAGCTACAAAATGAATTCCTTGTTTTATATAATAGACTTATATTTCAGAGTACCTTCACACAAATTAAGTAAAAAAACTGCCGGAATCTGGTGGCTTTTTCCCAATATTAAACATCAGAAATTAAAAAAATAATGAGAAAGTTATAAATTTTTTGTCAGGTTCCAAAATGTCAAGTTCTGTATAGTTTTTTTATGTAATTTTTCTTTTTGCCTTAATGTAACGGTATATGGTCTTCATAATAATTTCTTTTTATTAAGTGAAATGTGTCCTTTCCCTCAATTAATCTCTAAACGCAACAACTTAAACTTCCATTCCTACGAAGCTCTTTAGTTAACACATGCATATATTTCATAATATCCATTCCATGTAAATAGAAATTAAATACACCACGAGCTAAGCTTCCCTTCATGCAACACAGCTCAAAGTTACGAGGGGATGGCTTTTTTTTAAATGTGCAACAATAATTGACATGAGACGAATGGAAAAGCTCAACAGGGTTACAGAAGAAGCTATTTTAGATTTTTAAATGAAAATGAAGCTGGGTGAAACTGCTACAATAATAATGGCAATGATAAGCACTGGTGTTTTTATCATGTACGGTAAGCAGAATAGTGACACTGGAAATGAAATATAGTTTTGCATTTGAAAAGATTCTTTGTTCATGAAATTCTTCCCTTTACTCCAGACTTCCTGTGCATATGGCTGGATGTGCCCCTTGTGCTTCAAAGAGTTGTGCTTGAAATATTCAAGGAATTATTATTCCTTAATCCAGTCACCCTTGCTTTTAGTTTTCTATAAAAGGAAACTATTGTGTCGGCTTTGTCTGTCCGTCTGCACTTTTTCTGTCCGCCCTCAGATCTTAAAAAACACTGAGGCTAGAGGGCTGCAAATTGGTAAGTTGATCATTCGCCCTACAATCGTAAAACATACCAAATTGCAACCCTCTAGCCTCAGTAATTTTTCTTTTATTTAAGATTAAAGTTAGCCATAATCGTACCTCTGGCACTGATACAGGTACCAACAACTCAGGCCATCACCGGACAGAGGCTGAGTTTCATGGGCCGCGGCTAAGAATTTCATGGGCCTGGCTGGGTTTCATGGGCTATGGCTGAAAGTTTTATACAGCATGACACGCTGTACAGAAAACTATTCATCAGTTTACTGCTTGTTATTTTTCTATTCAGCAGTTCATATAATGCAACGTTGTTATATCTTGTTATAACAACAAAGATGTATCTTATACATTTAAAGCCGTTACGGTCGTCCGTTTATCAAACTTGAATCCCTGACTAATGTAGATATTTAATTATATGTTATATATGATTCCTTTTGGTTCTAAGAGATTACGGTATCAGAGTAGTTTTGGATTAATATATATATATATATATATATATATATATATATATATATATATATATATATATATATATATATATATATATATATATATATATACACCTCGCTAAGATAGAAAGTAGTAGAAGATTTTATTAAGGGCACATATTTAACGAAGGTAACCTATCATTACCATTCATATTTTTCGAGATCGATCATACATTGTTATAAATAAAGGATAAGCTTAACACGAGGTTACCTGCCAATCAAGCCATTATACATGTCAGTGGGTAATAATCATTTCTTCATACACGAGTGATATGTAAGAAACGCATGGGTGCTGTAGCAAGTTAAATGTTCACAATAAAGCAGTGGAAACTATGTTATTATATACATACACGCGAACTTTGATACACAATCACTGTATGTATATATATATATATATATATATATATATATATATATATATATATATATATGTATATATATATATATGTATGTATATATATATATATATATATATATATATATATATATATATATATATATATATATATATATATATATATATATATATATATATAATGACTGTGCATCAACGTTCCACTGTATGTATATAATAACATAGTTTCCACTGCTTTATTATGAACATTTAACTTGCTACAGCACCCATGCGTTTCTTCTATATTACTCGTGTTTGAAGAAATGATTATTACCCACTGACATGTATAATGGCTTGATTGGCAGGAACCTCGTGTTAAGCTTACCCTTTACGACAATGTATGATCGATCTCGAAAAATATGAATGGTAATGATAGGTTACCTTCGTTACATATGTGCCCTTAATAAAATCTTTTACTACTTTTTATCTTAGCGGTGTTCCTTGGAGAGATATGCCTTTATATACGGGATTTGGCTCTCATGTGTATATCGAAAACTTACATTTTCTGAATACCAAATCTTATTCTCCACCTGCCGTGACGTTTAGCTGTTTCATTTCGCATTAATGTTCATTACATATCGTACATGACGTTAACTGGATACTTGACTAGATTCCTTTTGGCAAGTTTGATGCTTTGGAGCCAACTTTTTATCGTAAATAACCAGCGAACTAGATTTGCTCATATATTGATGACTGCTGCCATTTGTTTAAATTATCATCATGAATGAAAATCAGGCTTAGTGCGATGTAACGGAGGCACATTCTGTACTCAGGTAGACAAATGTCTTCCCATGTTATTCATTCCATAACTTCTTTTTCTGTAAGGAACATCTTTCATACTTTCATGTTACAGTTATACACACACACACACACACACACACACACACACACACACACACACACACACACATATATATATATATATATATATATATATATATATATATATATATATATATATATATATATATATATATATATATATATCCAAACAACAGTGTACACAACAGTATGCATCAATGGGAGGCGGACATAAAGACTCGTTAAAAGGGTCAATTTATTCCAGAACGTTTTCGTAATAGCTTTATTACATTTTCGAGGCTGTATAAAATAAATAACAAATTACAAAAGGGTATAAATTTAAATTTAAAAAATTAAGCACAATGGATTACAAATAAAAACAAATTAAAAATAGAAGGACAATTAAAAGGACAACGTAAAAAACAAAACAAAATCTCTAAAAATATACAATATAAAAAATATAAAAAGTAAGCAGATATGGACCAGCCTATTCAGTGGCAATGTTAAAACTGAACAGAAAACGAAAGACTAAGAGAGGTACAGTGTGCCGGCAGAGGTTTATTTGTTTAACAAAGGGACAGTCGTTTAATCATTAATGATTCCCAAAATGGCCAATTCATGGCTGCAAGAGGCTCGCCCTAAAACAGAAAAATCATATTTTCAATTGAAGTTTTACATATTCTAGAGTGATTTCTGATATTCAAAAACCTGGGTTTATAATTTTACTGCCTGTCCTATAGCTTACTCCACGATGAGAGTCTATGCGTACCTTCAGAAGCCTCCTGGTTCATCAATATAAGTTCCTAAATACATTTAGGACACGTATAACTATACACCCCGGAGGACATATAAGACATAAACGATCTTTGTACTTAAATAAGACCCACGATGGTGAGGAGGATTAACAGGTATCAGGTGGACCTTAATGGCTCCAGAAACACTTTGGATCTGTTGTAAAAGTTTTTTCTAAAAGTATCAACAAATAAAAATGGAAATTTAGCATAAAAAATTCAATTTGACACTATAAATTGTAGGTTTGAGGAGAAGTAATTGTCTAGAAAACGTTCGAAGTATCTTAAAGACCTTTTTATGTAGATATTTGGAAAACTGCTTCCCATCTGAACTGGTCTAAGATACTTCGAACGCTTCTAGACAAGTACTTCTCCCTCAAACCTACAATTTATAGTGTTCCTAAATTGAATTTTATGCTAAATTTCCATTTGTATTTGATAATACTTTAAAAAACTTTTCACAACAGATCCAAAAGTAAGTTTGGAGCCATTAAGGTCCACATGATACCTGTTAATCCTCTCACCATCGGGTCTTTATTTAGTAGAAAGATCGTTGTGCGCTATGTCCTCCGGGTGTGTGTATAGCTATACGTGTCTAAATAAATTTAGGAACTTATTTATCCACCAGGAGGCTTCTGAAGGTACGCATAGACTCTCATCGTGGAGTAAGCTATGGGACAGGCAGTAAAATTACAAACCCAGAGTTTTCGAATATCAGAAATCACTCTAGAATATGTAAAACTTCAATTGAAAATAAGGATTTTTCTGTTTTAGGGCGAGCCTCTAGCAGCCATGAATTGGCCATTTTGGAATCATTAATGATTAAACGACTCGTCCCCTTGTTAAACAGCCAAACCTCTGCCGGCACACTGTACCTCTCTTAGTCTTTCGTTTTCTGTTCAGTTTTAACATTGCCACTGAATAGGTTGGTCCATATCTGCTTACTTTTTATATTTTTTTATATTGTATATTTTTTAGAGAGATTTTGTTTTGTTTTTTACGTTGTCCTTTTTAATTGTCCCTTCTATTTTTAATTTGTTTTTATTTGTAATCCATTGTGCTTAATTTTTTAAATTTAAATTTATACCCTTTTTGTAATTTATGTTATTTATTTTATACAGCCCTCGAAAATGTAATAAAGTCATTACGAAACGTCGGGAATAAATTGACCCTTTTTAACGAGTCTTTATGTCCACCTCCCCATTGATATATACTATATATATATATATATATATATATATATATATATATATATATATATATATATATATATATATATATATATAATGTGTGTAATGTCTACATGATGTGAGTGCAGATGTATATATATGTAAGTTTGTATGCGCCTGTGTGTTTTCCTTACGATTTTGCCTCTAAATTCCTGCTCTTCCCTTATACTCCCCCTGCCTGGGCAAAGAATTCGTTATCCACTCCTTTACATTCTCAGGACCAAACGTTTGCTCTCCTCTAGCCCGGAATTCGAGAAATAAGGAGAACAGCAGCATGAGAGCAGAAAAGGATCTGCGCATTCTTACTTCTGTCACCGAGATGCTTCTACCTTTGAGAGATGAACGGTGCCAAGGAATATGATTTTTAACCATGGTATAAATAGAATGGATTGCTTTGTGCTTGTTTAGAATATTCTTATCAATAGATTTTATTGATTCTATTTGAAAAAATGCCCATAGCTGTCATTTATAATTTCAATAGTAATACAGTTTTAAATTCTCAGAATCAGATCTATCTGCACATTACAAACACAGACGGACACACATATACTTATATATATATATATATATATATATATATATATATATATATATATATATATAATATATATATATACACATATATATATATATAGTAGATAGATATATACACACATATATATACTGTATATATATATACAAAACTTTTTACATACATCTATTATTGCAACAAAGTATCAAAGTTCCGAAATTTGTATCATCCTTTTGTTTTGTGATTCAGAAAAAAAATGTCTGGGGGGCCCAGATATATCTACGGCATGCTACGAAATTTAACCTAATAAATCTTTAACTGAATGGACAGTTGAGGTCGCTCAGCAAAACTTCTCTTGAATTATTTATCGCTTGATCGATTTCGCCATCGGGAACATACCGGAGGTCCCGTTGACTGCCGATTCTGACCATAGCCACAGTTCTTGAAACCCTTGGGATGTGCCACAGGCTCTTCCGTGGCCTTTCACAGTCTCTGATTTCAGTTATTGTTTCTAGGAGGACTCCCAAACACTCATTCGTTATCGCGTTAATTTGTCCATGGATTTACTCATTTGTTGTTAGTTTTCGTCTCGTACTGGTTACATACTTTCTTTTTTATTGCTGTTTGTTATTGGAGTAATCAAACTTCTCTCTCTCTCTCTCTCTCTCTCTCTACACACACACACAGGCACACACACACATTATATATATATATGTGTGTGTGTGTATATGTATATAAACACACAAACACACACATATATACATATATATATAATACCTTACTTTCCTTTCTTTTTGTCGTTCTTTCACCTAGGAACAATCTAATGAAAAAATGCTTACAATACAAGTTAATGGCCTTTCGCAACTCTGTTGTTTGTTTTCGTCTCGTACTGGTTACATACTTTCTTTTTTATTGCTGTTTGTTATTGGAGTAATCAAACTTCTCTCTCTCTTTCTCTCTCTCTCTCTCTCTACACACACACACGTACACACACATTATATATATATGTGTGTGTGTATGTATGTATATAAACACTAAACACACACATACATACATACATATATATATATATATATATATATATATATATATATATATATATATATATATATATATATATCTCTATATATATATATATAACCCTTTCCTTTCTTTTGTCGTTCTTTTCACCTAGGTGTCTATTGAAAAATGCTTACAATACAACTTAATGGCCTTTCGAAACTCTGGATGATATTATGACCTTAGTTCAACTAATTATATAAAGAAAAAAACCTAGAAACTTTCAATCACTGTGCTCTGCATAACAACACCAGCTAGATCCTGACTGTGCCAGTCTTATTCCATAAATTTTTTGGGTACTAGAATTAAAACCAGTTTATTCTCGTATATCAAGTTTTTTGTCAGAAATTCAGTTAAATGATGAAAGCTATCACGGAAATATTCTTTAACTGTTCACTGAAAAAAAGGGTACACGGTTTCGTGAAATCTGAACTCTGTTAAAAAAATGTATCCTAACAAATTTCTCCCAAGGTTATCTCTCAGCAGTCCAATTCACTGTGAATAGCTCTTCAACGGGGCAAAAATGCATCGTCTGTCCATGACAGAAATTCATCAAACGTTTGAATTCGACCAAAACTGGTCCCTCTGGAGCTGACACTGACGATGACCCTCACCACAATAAATTAAGCAAGGCCATTAGCCGCTCTCCTGCATCTCATTTCGGGCCATTCCGACTGACAAAGGAATCTTTCATGTCCAGTGTCCTTAATTCCCCTGCGTTCAGAATATTTTGGGCTGTATTACGCTGTAATGGAAATCTACCACATTCTTGTAGTATTGCAGTTTTAACTGCCACGGAATTATTTAAGGAATTCTCATCGGGTGGCTAATTTATACCAAACGCTGCTTCTTAGATACCATTAATTTTGAGACATTATATTGAATATAACTTTTTTTTATATTCCTCCATGTTTCGTGAGAAGTATCGAAATGATCAATAAGACCGCGAAAGAATGTTTATCATCTATCATTAAATTCACTATTTATAATCAGTGGAAGCTACTAACTTGTAGGTTTGTCCTAAGGTTAAGGTAATTTCAAATACTCTTAAATGCAAGGTAATTTCTTCTGAATAACTCGGATGATGACCAGCAGAGGGAAGAAGAACAGTATGTAGCTATTTTCTCATTACAGAAAAATTTGTATTGTTTTCTACCGTGCTCTCCTTTCTTGCTTTCTCTTTATATATACATACATACATACTTACATGCATGCATGCATGCATACATACATGCATACATACATGCATACATACATACATACG
This sequence comes from Macrobrachium rosenbergii, assembly GCF_040412425.1. Classification (NCBI taxonomy): domain Eukaryota; kingdom Metazoa; phylum Arthropoda; class Malacostraca; order Decapoda; family Palaemonidae; genus Macrobrachium; species Macrobrachium rosenbergii. The sequence goes on from NC_089795.1 coordinate 39,328,094, forward strand.
TGCACACACATATATATGTATGTATGTATGCATGCACGTATGTAAGTATGTATGCATATATAAAGAAAGCAAGAAAGGAGAGCAGGGGAGAAAACAATACAAATTTTTTGGTAACGAGAAAATAGCTACTTACTCTTCTTCTTCTCTCTGCCGGTCATCATCCGAGTTATTCAGAAAAAGTGTCTGCTTTACGAGTGCCAAAAATCAGCTTAACCTTAGGACTACCCTACAAGTTAGTAGCTTCACACACACACACACACACACACACACACACACACACACACACACACACACACATATATATATATATATATACATATATAATGTGTGATAAATAATGTATATACACATAATATATATATATATATATATATATATATATATATATATATATATTATATATATATATATATATATATATATATATATATATATATATATATATATATATACTCTTTATATATATATATATATATATATATATATATATAATATATGTGTGTTGTGTCTGTGTGTGTACAATGGTCATTTATAGTGTAGCACTGCACACATACACACACAGAGAGAGAGAGAGTGAGAGAGGGCGTGTGTCATGTACAAAACACGAAAAAATTGCTTTGCAATATCTTTTTTCTTATAAATTATTCCGGGTCTTAAGCGCACTTTCTGAAATGACATATTGACAGACTGTTGATACTGTCACCAACTTTTACTGAGTTATTCTTCCACCTTCTTCTTGTAGTATAAGGAAGTATTGATATATCAATACAGAGAGAGAGAGAGAGAGAGAGAGAGAGAGAGAGAGAGAGAGAGAGAGAATGGTATTAATAAACTGGTTGTAGTGTTGAAGGCTCTGAATGAAAAGGCAGTTTTATTTTTAAAAAAATACTCTCCGATTATATCATAAAATTATTGATTTTAAATATCATTATTTAATATTAATTAGCGATTAACAATAATGCAAAACAGAGAACGATTAGAACAATCAATTTCACTTAGTTCACTACATTGGTGACATGTTTCGTTATGCCCAGAAAATGCGATTGCTGAAAAAAAATGAAAAATCAATAAATTTGAATTACTTTAATTGTGATGAAAGAAATAATACTTCTAAGTTGCCACAGGCCAGTGAACATTATCATGACCTTGTTTGGTTTGGCGAGCAAGTAAAAAGAAAGAAAGATGAGTGGTATTTGTTGTTTCTAACTTTCAATACAAAAAGTATGCTAAAATTAAGTGAACAGCTGACACTAATAATGATGTATTCAGGACATCGGAAACTTTAAGGCCAAAATTACATAAACATCTGATGACTGGTTACTCCTGCTGAAATGAAGTGAGTAAAAACTTTGAGTAAATCCATTGTACTCGATGGTCAGTGTCAAAATCAGCTATCACTACAAGTCTTCTTATCAACTCCACAAAACTGCTCCCACAAAAAAAAAAAAAAAAAAAAAAAAAAAAAAAAATTAGTGACTCTGTGTACTGACTGGCCTTGTAAATTGTAAATGAGTTAACCTTGCACACAGCAAAGTCTATGTGACACAGATATTGCATTCTTTAACTACTTTTTTGAAGAGCCGTAAGTGCTATGTTATACATAAGAAAAATAATGTTTAATAAACTGCCAACGTTTCGGGAATATAAAAGGGTTAGGGTAATCTAGAAGTATTAATGATCCAACCCAGTATTTCCTAGTAACACATTCATTTCACGTATGACGTTCAATAATGTTCGTGTCTTTCTGAGATGAGTTGACCTTCAGCCAGAATGATGATGTTTGCAAAGTGGCGTTATAAAAAGATAACAAAAGTAAGAAATTTTCTTCACGACAATACCATATTTAAATTGCTTTCAGTGCGTTGAATGTTTTACGCAGTGAGCTGAATGTGGTTTAGGCAGGTCCCATGCTTCATTAAAATATCAGCTCGTTAAACGAAATTCACGGAAACATGAAAAATAATCCAACTTTATCCATGTAACCTCATTTTAGGTAACTTTCTTCTATCGATGTCGAGGTCCTCAATTATGACTGTTCTCTTAACATGCAATGTTTTATATCTGATAAATTTCCAACTAACTTTTTCTATACGTCTGTGTCTCTCTCGGTCATAAACAGAGCCATCAAGAAAGACATATCGAAGTCGAGCCAAATTCTTCGTCCATCACGCGAATGTCAAAAAACGAAGTGACAGGGAGATGCGTCGATAAGAAAATGATTTTGTCCAAGCTTTGTACGTGACATTTTCAACAATGTGATTTCGTTGTCGATAATCTAATAATCCGAATAGTCTCTATTCACTCTGATCAGATAACAAACAGTGATGACTGACTTAAAAGACCAAAAGCAATAGTAAAATGATAAATAGGTTACAACTGAATAAATAAAAAATATTTGCAAACTACACAGGAAAGTATTACACATTAGTACGATCTTAATTGCCATATGGATGTGAATCATGATATTATAGTGATAATATATACAAAAGATTTTGTCAACCAGAGAAGAATATTTAATTAAGGATGTTAGGAAGTAGATGTCATGAAAGAGTGAAAACTGGAATGGTACCATAAGTGATGTTAAACCCAACAATACATGACAGTGTTGCGTGAAGTTGAGGCGATGCAGAGAGTAATATGTGTTTAATAACTTCGCAAAAAGGATTACTTCCGCGTTCTAATTCCTTTGTGTTGCCACTCAGAGAGATTAAAAGCAAATAGCAATGTATATACAAAACTCGCTTTATTTTCTTGTCATCAACGTATATGTATGTGTGTGTAGATAGATAGATAGATATACACACACATATACTGTATATATATATATATATATATATATATATATATATATATATATATATATATATATATATATATATCTTTTATTTTAATGTGCTTTTTCCCATTTCTACAGGGTAAGCACGATGCCTTCTTTTGAAGGACTTTGATTTGGCTTTTGGGGTAGACTTTGTAGTCTCGATCGGCTGCCCTGCCTGTCATCGCTTGGACCCCGGCAGCGTATGTACATGTACTGTACCAGTCACCAGCGCCCTTTCTCCGAGTAGCAAGGAGACGTTGAGCTGTTAGGTCGACAGTCGAGACGTGTGAGGTGTCTGTTATGTTTTTAGAAGATGCTGAGGTGGCTTTGTTTGTGTGTGTATTAGTCTGTAACACCCATTTGCTTTTAAGCAAACCTATCCGTTGATTACATACATAATCCCGGGGTGTCTACGCGGATAGCAAAGTGTCCATATCTCTGACCAGTCAGCTGTGGATTTGAACCAGCGCCACAGACCTCTAAGAAGTCCGGGCTGCTGCTCTAACAGGACTCAACCATCAAACTCTATATATATATATATATATATATATATATATATATATATATATATATATATATATATATATATATATATATATATATATATATATATGCATATGCATGTGTGTGTGTGTATTACTACTATAAAAGTAACGTTAACGCCGTTTCCAACTTCTGCTGAGCTATAATTCCCCATTTTAACTTTTACCAATGAGACACTGAATGATCTTATCCCTTGGTTAATTTTTCTAAGAACAGTTGCAAACATTTTCTTTATCATTCAGTGAACAATAAGAAACATTTCCGTTCATTTGAGAATATATAATTTTCATTGCTTTTGCATATAAAATCTCCTTAACCCTAAAGGATATGCGGGAAGCATATATACAAAGGGTCTTCTGACGCTATAAGGACCTCAGACTAAAGGCTTCAGCCTAAATTTCACGTGCTGCTAGAACGGTCTAATCAATATGCAGTCAATGAGGAAGTAAAAGTAAAGCTCGAGGCCAAATTTATATCTCTAAATACAAAGAAAATCTGAAAAGAAGGGTTGTTTAATTTCATCTTATTACAATTAAGCTGATTTGATTACTATTACGTAAATCTTATCTATTATTATCTTGCATGGAAAATTGGTTGTTTCATTAACAATGTCATAATAAAATTTCTTACTCAGTCTGTTAATGATAAAGCTGACTGTTTGCAAAGATAAAACCATCCACTCCAACGCATCTGCGCTTGTATGTCAAGGAAACATTTTCAGCATTCCTCGTCTGATAGGGCGACGGATGCGTGAGAAGGGAAGCGGGTGTGTTTGACAAGTAATTGTTGACTAGTAATTGCTGCTGAAATGGTGGCAGCAATACTTTTCAGTATATATGTACTCTGAAATTTTTATAAGGTGGACAAAGTTATTAAATTTTAACAGGCAGTCCGTTCTTTGTATATTGTTGGAAGCTTGCATTACGTGGTAAGTATCGATGCTGTCTGTATAATTGTCTAGTCTGTCAAGATGTGGAGATGTTATATTTCCTTTTTCATTCATAAACCAACAGTTAATTTCCTTATTTTACCTTGGATCCATCAGGTACGGTAACTAAATGCAAGTTACCTGCACCAGTGATTTCAGCAACCGAAAATAAATTTCAATCGCTAAGGGAGAAAAAGCTCTGCTTTTTACGTCCTTCGTCTGTTTCTATGTCAGCTAGTTTCTGACCCTGTGTCGCCACACCCAGCGAGTTCGAATGCCGACAGCGTGCATCAATCATAAAACTAACACTGCCAAATGAACGGTACCAGACGTGTCTGAGTGGTATATCGTACACATATCGCGTGCGGTCTCTGTTTACTCTCGCCGTTTATACTAGTAGTTTACATCATTCACCTTTGGCAGTGAGACAACTCGCTCAGTTCAAGAAAGTTAACTGAGAACGGCAAAAGGTAATACTGACCCCAGGAAATGATGAATAAACCTTGCCAGGAATGGCTTTCACAAATGCTAAACGCTTCAAACATGATAGATAGATAGATAGATAGATAGATAGATAGATAGATAGATAGAGCAGTTCACAATATTTCCTGGAAATAATAAGGCAGGCTTACTGAGAGATTGCATTTACCAGATATTCTTCTCCCCGAATCCGTTGGAATTTTTTTTTACATCTAACTACTTAAAAGAATAATAGTTATAAAGCATTAGCATACATTAAAAATAAAAACAAATCCAGCGTGCATGAACTGACTTTCGAATCTATAACAAAGTGATAATGCTAATCTGTGCTAAGAGGGGGAACTAACTTTCTGATCAACAATATATCCCACAGTGGTTTAACTGCTTCGAAACCAAATACCCAATAATTGGTATCTAACGCAACTCTAAATGGAACAATAGCTTCCACAAACAGGGTACTCCTGCGCCCTCTCAACGTAATTTACAAAGCTCGGAGCTGAATATAACCCTTGTCACGGTTTGTTGGTGCTTATGGGAAGAGGGTAATGTAATAACCTATTGCATACTTCAATTACGAAGATTTGAAGTGAATTTGCGTGTAATTAAGATTCGGTGTCTCATCTCGCATCCCGTAATCATTTTCATATTTTAAAGGAACTTATTGGTGACCTAATGAATTTCTATTCAGTATAATGTATAGAAGGATTTTGTTTTTATCTGGTGATTTTACACAAATATTGAGATGCCTGTGTTCGTGATATATAATAATTAACAGTAAGGTTAAAACAATGTTACACTGCAAGACAATAATAATTCGTAAATTACAGGTGTAAGTACAAAATGGTCCATACAATTAGATATTCATATATTTCAGAAGAAATAACTCTACCTATAAGTGAAAGTGCTGACCATAATATTTTCTGAATGTTTCCATTACAAAAGATATTACAATTGTACATTAACTATATATATTAGCCCTATTTTTATGAATAAAATGTGAAGTATGGCGCACACAGAATACTCGTATTTCTTGATTTTTTAATTCTTACCTATTACTCATTCTAGTGGGGTTTTTTTTAAATGAAATGAAATGTTAAATCAATACCAGCGATCAGAGAGGTTAAAGGGAGTAAATTACCTCATAGATAATTACAATATTATCCTGTAATTATTAATTTCATCATAAAATTATCTTACGACTAATCAATGCATAAATGAATAATGAAATGTAATATATACACAAATCTTATCATCATTTACATTGCACTTCAAATTTCCTTTGCCAGAGAGGCAAATATAATGAATGTGTGTATATATATGTGTGTGTGTGTGTGTATATATAAATTATATATATATATACTATATATATATATATATATATATATATATATATATATATATATATATATATATATATATATATATATATATATATATATATATATATATATATATATATGAATATAAAGCCCATAAAACACTATTTATGGGCCTTCTTATATTCATATTACACTAATGTATTACAGGAAGAGACATTCATATATATATATATATATATATATATATATATATATATATATATATATATATATATATATATATATATATATATAATATATAGTGACAGTAGACAAGGCAACACAATATTAATATATTTACAGTCAAGTTGATCATAATACATTGAAAATGAGAGAGAGAGAGAGAGAGAGAGAGAGAGAGAGAGAGAGAGAGAGAGAGAGAACGAAACTCATACGAAAAAGATGTTACTAGAAACCTCTAATAAAAGAAAAACACAGTTTGGTACTAATGAATCTCAAAACGGCAAACGACAGTTGCAGAATAATACTTTTTGAATTGCTATTCTCCTAAATATATGAAAACTCGCCAGACGAGGTCTGAGTACGTAACTGCAGCACGATGATAGTACCAGACTGTAACATTCTTCTGGTCCATCGCTTTTCCTCTTTATTGCATATCTTACTCTTAATCATCAGATTAAAGCATTAATCTTCTACATAACATAGAAATCATTTTACTCGGAGACGCAAAAGACTTGAAGTGAAGTTGTTTAGTTAGATTATTTAAGAATAATCTAACTTCTAGTTAAAAACTTTTTAAAAACCCGTTCAATACTCAGTGCACCGAAATTGTCTGCCCGTCTGCCTCGCTTAATAAAAGCGATACTCAACTTTCATAAACTTTTATCTCACTGGGTTTTCGTTCTCAGATTTTATTAAGGTACGAGAATACCAAAGAAAGAATCATTCCATTTTCATAATCCGATATTTCCCGATAAAAGTTTTAGTCACATGATTCCAGATTAATAAGTTTCGTTGAGCAAATAATCCAGCATAATGTTTTCTGCCTTTGAAGATTTTGTTTCATAATTTATGGGGGCGACTATATATATATATATATATATACATGTTTTCTGCCTTTGAAGATTTTTATTACATAATTTATGAGGGTTACATAATATATATATATATATATATATATATATATATATATATATATATATATATATATATATATATATATATATATATATATATATATAACTGTAATTAAACTCTAAAGGAAAGATACAGAATATATTAGTTTACCAGCTAAACTAGTATACCAAGATAGAGGTTTATTGCATACCCATACATGGATTAACACTTTTACTTACTGGAACACTAGTTCAACAAAAAGTAAAAAAATAAAAATGGATTATTTACAAAGAGCTAGCAACAGCTCAAATAATCAGCATAATGTTTCCTGCAAATCCTCAAAAGGCAGAAAACGTATATATATATATATATATATATATATATATATATATATATATATATATATATATATATATATATATATATATATATATGTTTTCTGCCTTTGAAGATTTGCAGAAACATTATGCTGGATTATTTGAGAGCTGCTGCTAGCTCTTTATATCCATTTCCTTTATTTTACTTTTGTTGAACTGTTCAAGCAAATGTGCTAAGTATCCATATGGTGTGCAATAAACTCTCTATCTTATTTTAACTTCCAACATTATATATTCTGTATCTGTCCTTTAAGTTTAACTGCAGTTATTGACAGAATTACTTTTAGATATAGCAAGGCGATATAAATCCAACTAACTAATTATTAAACTCATTAGCCGAATGACCTACTAACAATATATACACACACATATATATATATATATATATACATGTATATATATGTATATACACACACACAATATATATATATATATATATATATATATATATATATATATATATATATATATATATTGTTACGTAGGTCATTCGGCTAATGGGTTTAATAATTAGTTGGTTGAATTATATCGCATACTACCTAAAACCCACGTAATTCTGTCAATTAAGACTCCAGTTAAAATCCAAAGGACAGATACAGAATATATTAGTTCGCCAGCTAAACTAGTATACCAAGATAGAGGTTTATTGCATACCTATATGGATTAACTTAGCACACTTACTGGAACACTAGTTCAATAAAAGTAAAAATAAAAGGAAATGGATTATTTACAAGAGCTAGCAACAGCTCAAAATATTAGTCCTACTCAAGACAAATACCTCAATGCTACATATAAAATGAACCAACAGATTTATGTGCCTTTCAAACGCTTTACAAGGCATTTAACTGCAAGGAGCATTGAACTGAGGCCTCTTGGTGCTGATGATGCAGATTCTTCTCCAAGCAATTGGATTTGTTCAGGTCCAAGGTCACACACACTTCTTGCACTACAGAAACTCTCACTCGTCATTGCTTAATCACAAGGGGATGATTCTTATGTCAAAAATAATACTTTTACCACCATGGAGTATAAGTTATGTGATTTCACTAGACAACAATAATTGTACTTAATAGATGATTTCATAAATGGAATATGTTTTACTAGGATTTCTTAGTCAGTGACTGTTTAAGAGAGGAAAATTTGAACAAGGAAATTGAGAGTTTCAGCTGAAGGGAAGGAGAACTGGGAGTAATTGTAAAAATCAGACTTATCGCTGTTGAGCTAATGCAGCGATCAGTTGCATACGATTCCTTGGTCCGTTTGGAATAACAATTTTCTCCCTCGTGTTGAACAAAAGGGGGAGAGAGGCAAAGTAAGCTCAGAGAGAGGGAGGGCTTACATGCTCTGCTCTGAGGATATCTGCTGACAGTCTGTCGACACTGGGGCAGCTTCTGGCTGTTTGCTTCAAAACTCCTCCTACCCAGGGCCTGACCTGAAATGGCAATAGACTTGCCAGTACACAGGATAGAGAAGACTGAGCTATAGGAACAGTACCTCTAAGGTCTGTCCTAGCAAAACCCATCCCTGATTTACGGCCCTCTAAGCTACAATTCTCGCCCGTTGGGCAGGAGTGTACTTATTTTGAAAACAACCCGTGGGCTTCCCGCCTAACTTCTTCGCATGCGAGCAGCCTACACTGCCTGCCTCTTTACTTGAATAAATTTTAATTTATAATTCTATTAAGAAGCAAGGAAGGGAGGTCGAACAACAAATATTTATAATAATAATAATAATAATAGTGTATATATATATATATATATATATATATATATATATATATATATATATATATATATATATATATATATATGCATGAAATACCTTTAAAATGGTATATTTTGAAGTTTTCCCAGTTTTCGGTAATTGAACTATTTTTTCGCCTTCCTGTGATGGACTAAATTCGTTTTCTGTATTTCAATCATTATTGTTTTTTATTTTAATTTATAAATAATAATAATAATAATAATAATAATAATAATAATAATAATAATAATAATAATAATAATAATAATAATAATCCCGTCTTGGTAGTGTGGTTAACGGCCGCCTCATATGAATTTATCTCACATAGATTCAAATCACATCTGGAGAGGTTAATGTTTCTTTATAGATTTCCCTCTCGTAATGGATGTTTACAGTGATTACCGAATCCAGTAGCATGTGGAAATCGAGAGGTCGAAAGGTCTTTGTTGACTAATAAATTAATTAATCATAACGCTCACAAAGGACTGACGTTCATTTTAACAAAAGAGGAAAGTCTATTCAGCTGCGACTGTAGGAAAACCACGAATAGAACACCTGATGTAAAAAAAAAAAATAGAAAGAAGGAAATATAAATAAAGATAACTGAACACACTACACTGATAACCACAAAAAAACACACACACACACACACAAAATAACGGGAAAAATATGAAATGTTTGTGGTGTTTAAAATCTTATTTATGCCTTCTTAAAAGTGTATCTATTAACATCACTGACGCAGTCTGCAAAACTCTTTCACAGTCTTGCAGTGAGTGTACGCTCTCTGTTGGTGTCCAGGAAAACATAACAGCGCTCCAACGAAGTGTGAATGCTGGTACTTTGCAAAACGGGTGGCATGCAATAATTTTCAAGGCAAAGTCAGCAACTTGGATTGTGATTTCTCGTATTGAATAGTGACTGTTATTGCTTACTCTTTTACGCCAAATGTGAACTCAGTGAAACGCGAATGGAAATGCTTTTACCATGTTAACATTCACAAGTAAATAAATCTTTTGGAGGAATTATAAGTTGGCTAAAATTGCAGTCTTGTTAAAACTCAAAGCAGCAATGTTTACCTTCACCAGTTACAATTTTCTTTGTCGTTTCTGACAGATTTAGTGTTCTTAACACATCATACTTATCATCATTGATATCATTATTCGTTTATGTCTGAAACAGAAAAAATAAATATAAAAATGAAACAAGTCAGTGAGTTCGACCAACCAACAGTTACAATCTCTGTCCTCTTACGTAAATACTCCGGAACTGACTTCACAAGGAACCGTAACTGCTAAAGCAAATATGTAACAGAATTTCATTTCATAACTGTATACTTTCACAGAATTGTATCTTTTTGAATGTAACCATTTTCCGTCCTCGAAGCTAGTGTTATCTTTGCTTCCGCTGTATGGTAACAATATCCTTCTGAGAAGAAAAGCAAGCATGCCAATCCTCTCGTTTTCCTTTGCGAGTAAGCAGGATGTAGACAGTAATATTTCTCATATCGGCACAAACATTTATGAAATATTTGAACGAATATTTTCAACGACACCACTGCGCTCTTACTGGAAACGCACCAGTTCATATTTAAACTAATATGAATATGGTATGAGTAAGAAACGATTTACTATCGGTTTTAAATATTCATGTTCTTCTAAGTTATTTTATATGCTTTTTAAATATATGAAAGAATACCGTGACACGGTAGTCTATTCTTTTTTTAAATATAGTTCAGGAATTTTTTACTTAAGATGATGACTTTCGGAGGAAAAGGCGCTTCAAAAGCATATCACGCTCTCCTTGTGTTATTGGTCATAAAGAAACAGAAAAACCACGAAGACAAGAATTTATTTAAAAAACTAACCCTAAAGTAAAGCTAAGGAAGGAACGTCAACCTCTCGACTTCAACGGCCAATAGAAATAAAGAACCAAGGGAGTCAACTGTCCCAGTAAAACTACGATTTTTCTTTCCTTCTGAAATGAACTGGATGCTCTGGCAACATACTGCAAAACTTGGTTCATAGATTTGGATAGGAGTTTAAAAGGTGGCGAATGAACAAATTCAATAGAGAGAGAGAGAGAGAGAGAGATGTATGCATGGGTGTTTGCAAGCTTGGCTCATAAATATTAGAGGGAAATTTATGAGGTGACAGACAAACAACTAAATCAGGGAGAGAGAGTGTTTGAAATTTTTTACCTAATTACTGAAGAATGTTAAAGAAATTTAAACATTAAGTTCCATGTCACACTATAAATAATATATCTTCAGTCGTTATAACAGTTAAACCATATACAGTACAATGATATATTAAGCTGTTGACAAGAGAACAATTCATCATGACCATGATAATCGCCTATTAGACGGAAAGATATACCAACTGCAGATTAATTAAAACGAAGCTGGTGTTTGGAATTCTCTTAACGACGATGACAGCATATCAATTCGTTGAACACCACTAAAACAGACGAGAGAAATCAAACTGTGAAAAACAAAGGGAACGTGTAATGACATGACGCAATTACTGACAGTAATGAACTCTTCCGTAACAGACGTAAACACGCTGTCAGCACTTTTCGTCCTCATTGACAAAAGCAGTTAATAAGCTTCTCCTTTATCATTAAAAGTGGAACAAAGATTTGATAGGGCTTTGAGGATTATCCTGGCACAAATGGAGTTGATAAAGAAGATTAAACACCACGAAAGCAACCGAGTTTCATTTTGGTAACTTTGATCTTTTTTTTTTTCTTAGAATCTTACAGTTGTTTCTAGCCATTTTTCCCGTGCTTTCTTTCGCTTTTTTTTTATTTCTACGAATATATTATGAGGCACCTATCCTGGTGAATACATACAGCATAAACGAGGAACTAATAAACTTCATATGAGAGGTCATTACAAATACAAAACAAACAAATTACCAAATTCTATCATTAGCATTTTCTTTTCCTTTAATGGCGTACGATTATATGCAAAGTTACACCTACCTCAGGTCTCACTCGTGAGAATGCATTAGTGCAATTCACATTGATAACAACAAATGAGACAAATTCGAATATAGTTTTGATAATAAAGATATATGTAGAAATTCAGTTTATTTATGAGATTGATTTTTGTATATGAAATGATAGATTTTTAAAAAACTTTTCTATTACTTTTTTTCTGAATATTTGCTTCATTGCAGTGTGAAGTATAACGTACACTATCCATTGTTTCACACATATGAAGCAAAATAACAAAATATAATGTTCGTGCAGTGCTTTATCATCAATAACATTGTCAAATGTTGTTTTCGTTATATAATTATTTATAAAATAAATAATATTAATAAGCTTTATATTATTGCGTTCTGTGAGCTAAGAATATATACATTTTGTTTATATGTACAAACCGTAGCACTGATTGCCTTTTAATTAACATTCCAGATATTTTACCATAAATGGAAATAGGAAATTTCGTATCATCAGTGTAACACACCCACAGGTATGTGGCATTTTACTTTTAAGAGCTTCCCCTATCATCGACTATCCTAAATCGAAGAGTATTTCAACGGCCATCTACCTGACAAAGGAAATTTTATCGAGACCTCGCTCTCCAGTATTTGATTCATGTTACAACCTAAGATATCGAAGCCAAGGGGAAAGAGCCGTTTATGAACACAGTATTGCTCTCAACCTCAATATTCGTTTCCTCCCAAGGTGCTGGACGTATCAACAGTTTCATTTTATTGACGTACGTTCCTCGAAGCCAGGCTCGTGTTTCTGGTAATCTTTCCCATTTATCATTCTCATAAATGTCTCGGGACCTCTAACGATTGCGGCACATTTGTGTTTGGAGAGAATGATAGCATTTCATATGTTAGATGCAGGCTTAGTCGGTGATTTAATATATTTCTTAACGAATGTTTAGTTCTGTGGTTAACCGTGCTGTTTCTAACTGTTCTTCTCTCTTCTTCTCTTAAAGAATCATGTATTTATCTATCTATTTTCTTCTATAATGTAAATATCAAACAGCAAGTGTTTTTCCTCACTCTCTTTTCATTCTTACATATACCATCGAAAGGGGCTTTCATTTTAACCATGACATGAAACTACAGAGCCACAATTGTTTATTTTGAATTCGTGTCAAAATCTGGGACTTCAATGATTTTTTTAATCTCATTTGATATTTTCGTTCAAAAGTCATCACTGTTTTAATTAAAGCATGGTTATAATGCAAAAATGACTAACAATTCGGTATAGAGATTCTACGGGGGCTAATGTGAACCTCACCCCTTGCAAGAGAAGAAACGTAAACGAATATATGCTTGTCAGACACTCTAAAGGATTGGGTCGTTGGAGAGTAAACAGGCTGTTCATTAACTCAAGAAAGGTCTTAATTCTGGTCCTCAAGATTACCAGCACACACGAGGAAAGCTTAATTGGTATTTCATCACTCTGACACAGTAAGTATGAATCTCATAATGAACCAGTAATCTAGATGCGCACATAAAAAAGATTGCAGCAAAGAAGGTATAGGTTTAAGGGCCGTATCTGTCACTTGAATTTTTCATTATCCAAACATCTGGTTATTTTCACTGTAGCCTTACGGGCACAGGAACTTGGTTAGATATTTATACAAATGTTACTGAAAATTCTGATTTTTTTGTTAGTAACGACAGCGTATAAAGGAGCCATTATGAGACTAAATACAAAATCGCTGCATTATGTACTTAAAAGGCCGAATATACCTAATGTCACTATACCTTAATGGAAATACATATTTATCTACATCTCTCTCTCTCTCTCTCTCTCTCTCTCTCTCTCTCTCTTTCTCTCTCTCTCTCTCTCTCTCTCTCTCTCTCTCTCGATATATATATATATATATATGTATATATATATATATATATATATATATATATATATATATATATATATATCTATATATATATATATATATACCTGTTTGTGTTGGGTCTAGGTGTGTGCGTGTGTATGTTGCATCCGATGGCGGGATAAATTACCTAAATTAAATAGAATTTCCTGGCTCGCATTCCGGATATGTCTCAAAAGAAAATTCTAATGCAAAAAAAAAAAAGAGGATCACTCCTTTCACCTATCGTGCAGAGAAGAAAAAGAACGGCAAATGGCAGGAAGCAAAGGTTTTACATCCCATTTACTCCGAGAAACAACGAAGAAAACGTAAGGTAATGAGCCTGGTGGTCTGGAATTGCTTAGATGTGATACACGAAGAGAAGCGTAAGGTGACTGCTTGAAGAAAGTTGTATTTTTTGACATCTCGCACTAAATACGGGAAAATGCAAGTAATCAAGACGCGGAGAGAAGAACAGAAGTATTAAAGTATTAAGCACAAAATCTTCCGTCTATTTTTTTTTTTTTTTAAATCAGAGTGATTGTTCATATCTAAATTTTGGAGCCTTCCCGTTGCTGTCAATGAACGTTAAATTACTTGCTACTTTATCGGTGGCCGATATTTTTTTGCTGGTTAACGATTTCATTTTAATATCGCAATATTGTTATACTTAAAAAAATAAGTATCTTGCTATGTGACTTGTATTTCAGAATGATTCTCATATAAAAGAGGCATAGATTCTCAAGAATGTGGAGTTATATATATATATATATATATATATATATATATATATATATATATATATATATATATATATATATATATATCACAGAAACAAGAAAGGAGAAGGAGACAGGAGTTAATCCTTTTGAAAGCAACACACGGGCCTCTTAGAAGGGGAGTTTTATGAGTTAGAGACGCTATGACGACCTTTAGCAACCTCGTAGCTCATTAGTTAATTGACTAGATCATTCTTGTACAAGTACTTTTTATAATCTGTTTATACAATAGTATACATATAATGTATGTATATATACACATATGTATATATATGTATGTATGTATATATATATATATATATATATATATATATATATATATATATATATATATATATATATATATATATATATATATATATATATATATATATATATATATATATATATATACTACTCTCTATATATATATAAACATCTAATCACATTCAATCATCCATATTTATGATTACCATAAATGGCAAAATATGAGCAATTTTCAGAATATAATTTCCACTAGAAGGAATATTTGTTGACAGGGTAATGACAATAATATGCGTAATTTACGTGAGCGATGCTCGCGGTACGAAATTATAGGTGCAGAATTATGTGATTTTTTGAATAAGAATTAAACGTAACATTATTACATTTTCTCCGACTTCTAGGTCGCATACCTCCCGGCAACATGGGTATTAATGGCTCTTCTCTTGAAAATGAGCTTCGAGTCGTTAATTATGTATGTTGGCTATTTCGTGACATTTTTGATACCTTAGTATTTCTTCCCAAACGCTGCAACTTTCCTACTACACATTTCTGATATGCTTTATGCTGGAAGAGCTTCTTGAATGCCTTTGCTATTCACAATTGTGATTGGACAGTTTAGAAAGGTTCAGTATTTATTTCTTTCGTGCGTTTGCATTATGTTTATGCTAACATTTGTCATAAAAAGTTTCTCAATTTATACAGGAAGATTCTATTTATAATTCCTGTCATCTCTAGCTTGCTACTAGAATAATTCATTTTTCATTTTGAAAACGTAAACGAAATAAATAAATATTTACTATGTTTCTTTTTCATTTTATTTGATTATTAATCAACATGATCAGTTACTGTACCCCAACAACAGCAAAAATATCTTAGAGGATATTCTGGATTTTCAGCGTTAAATATCTGAAATAATAATAATAATAATAATAATAATAATAATAATAATAATAATAATAATAATAATAATAATAATAATAATAATAATAATAATAATAATAATAATAATAATAATAATAATAATAATAATGAACAATGCTGGGGCATTTTTTTATCAAAACTCCAGAAGTATAACAAACTATAACCAATATTGGAAATAAAAATCATATGAACCAGGTGGTGGGCGATGGGTAGGGTGGTGAGGAAGGGTTTAGGAGTTGTGATAGGAATGACTATTTTGAGGCTTAGTAAATGTCCTCTCGCTGTAATGCTTTCTTTGTTCCCAGCTTAGAGGCTGCATCCTCTAAAGTCTAATCTGTAGAACGTATTCAGAAAAATAGGGAATGGCAATAAGAGTAATATTAATATCTGTTGCAACGTTAAATAAGAATCAATGATATCCCCAATTTTATTACAGCGGAAATCACACTTTCAATGTCAGAAAATATTTCAAGATAATACATTAAAACGAAAAACATTCACACAAAAATACACAGACGAGAGCATATGTAGACTTAAATGCTATAAAAGTGGCAAACTCCGTAAAGGAAATTTAATCACATCAATCTATAAGCAAGGCGGATTTGTCGAAAATTGCTTCACATTGATGGTTACCTTTCTGATTTCTTTTTGGAATTCTTCATGGCTTGATTACTATGAGTGCTTTGTCGGTCCTAGGTAAACACAAATGCACCGTTAAGGTTCGTTGATTCATGCACAACGTACAAACTCACCAACACAGTTCGATGTTCAATACCACACAGTTTGCTAGATTTGTTCTAGATAAGAACAATTTGTAGTATGATCGATATTACATGTGAATCGCTTCATATGTTAGTTGTTTTATCTTTATATATATATATATATATATATATATATATATATATAATATATATATATATATATATATATATATATATATATATATATATATATATATATATATATATATATATATATATATATATATATATATCATATAATCATATATATATATCTATATATATGCTATGGCATGGCATGTGTTTGTGTGTGTGGGTGTCTGTCCGCATAAAGAAAAAAAAATTATAAGCCATGCAATAAATTTAAAAGCGAATGACATTTAAAAATATAGCCATTACAGTAATTACACGATCACACATTCCCAGAAAAAGAGAAAAGTTTATTAAACCGACGGACGGCAGTCTTGCTTACTTTCTATGAATATCTACTTCATGTTTATGGACATCAGTCACTAACCGTCAGGTCTTGGGTAATAAATTAAATGCCATTACCCAGCGAGAAAAAACAGAGCGGCATTTAGGAGTTTCTGTTTGTAATTCATAGTGGTTGGGCGTATTTGATTACTGTTTTACTTATGACTGGAGACGTGTATTTAGGCAAAGTACTAAAAGGAGGAAACAGAACATAATTAAGAAATAAACCTAACCGGTTTTGTCTCCCGAGATATTTTCATGGATCACAGTGATTTCTATATACCTCACATACATACATACATACATACATACATACATACATACATACATACATACATACCCCATACCCACACACACACACACACACACATATATATATATATATATATATATATATATATATATATATATATATATATATATATATATATATATGTGTAATGTGTGTGTGTAATGTCATTAATAATGCTATTTGTGTTTATGTGCTTTGAAAATACGCAGCAACAAAAAAAAACATTTCTTATTAATGGCAGCAAAAGTTTAAAATTTGTTGACTTCTTTGCTGAAAGATCGGTGTTTTTGCCGGATTTCTTTCCTATTCTAACCAAGGTCATAATATCTCTCTGACCAAAAAAGTTTCAAAGGATAATCAGCGTTTGTCCAAAAAAATATTTCCAGGATTAGTGAAAATATTTTTTTATAAAATCAGAAATTTAACACTCTGAATGACCCTTTCTCCTAATCAGGAAGTTATATTATATAAATGAATGAATATATATATATATATATATATAATATAGGATATATTATATATATATATATATATATTTATATATATATATATATATATATATATAGATATATATATACAGAGAGAGAGAGAGAGAGAGAGAGAGAGAGAGAGAGAGAGAGAGGAGACGTATGTAACCTAACATCAAAGTAATTTACAATAATCTACACTCTTTGAAATTTACATTATTCAATAAATTTTTTTAATAAAGTGAAAGTGAAAACAATTTAGCAAACTTATTAAATGAAGAACTTATAATAAGGCCAGGGAAATACATCTTACGTCATTCATTCATTTAAAAAAATTACATCAGCATACAATCTACAAACAAAGAAGTATTAGTATTCAGGAAAACTTTGAATAAAAACTTAATCACGAACACATTGAATTTCTTTTCTCCGAATACTCATTTTAGCTTTCTGTAAAAGAAAACTATTTAGATGGCTATTTAACTGTCCGTCCGCACTTTTTCTGTCCGCCCTCCGATCTTAAAAACTACTGAGGCTAGAGAGCTGCAAATTAAAGCCCTCTAGACTCAGTAGTTTTTATTTTAATTAAGGTTAAAGTTAACCATGACCGTGCGTCTAGCGCCGCTATAGGTGCCAACTACACGTGCCACCACCAGGCCGTGGCTGAAAGTTTCATGGGCCGGTGCTGGGAGGTTTCTCTGGCCGTGGTTGAGTTTCACACAGCATTATACGCTGTACAGAAAACTCGACTGCGCCGAAGAAACTTCGGCGCATTTTTTACTTGTTTAATGTTTCCTTGACTTGATGAGCCGTATCATGAAAAGTAATTAATATGGAAATAACCAGGAAATAAGAAAACTGTGCTTTTTCTTTTTAATCTTGCACGGTAATCCTTAATGATGAAGGAGACTAATCGAGCTAGTTGTTCCATTAGTTAACGGTTCATTTAATTGCAGCCATCGACCTTTATGTTACCTTCTTTTTCGTGTTTTATTTTCAAATTTTCTTGTAATACAACAGGTGTATTATTGTCATGATAGTCAGCATAAATGAGCTCTAAAAGCTCTGTAAATAATTTAAAATACCACTATATTACATGCAAATCACACACTTTAGATTACTGTTTAAAAAAAGTGTCTCCAAGTTGCAGTCACTTTAATTAAATTTTCAGTATATTTCAATAATAGCCTGCAATTAATAAAGTTGTCTATTATCTTGAGTTAATCGCTTTGTCTCTATTACAGTAATATTAGCACTGTATGTCACCTGGGTTTCAGATACTCCATCAATTGATATCATACCGACGAGGCAAGACCTAATGGATGTCAATCCCAAAACACCCCGCCGGCTATTCACCCTTGAGGCGGCGCTGCATGTTGTAAAAGGCATGCATTCTCTGAAAATCATACAGTATTAGGAGACTGTCCACCCAAGCACAAGTAATTCCCGATAGCTGCGCTACCAGCCAGGATCACGCCATTACAGCAAGATGCCCAGTGGAACCACGCCCTCAGAATACCACGAGAGGTTACCAGCCAGACGCAATAGTATATCTGGTTTAGTGATGCTATCGCCAGCCAAGTGATGACGAGCTTTCAAGGTGATATGTAGAAAGCTTTGATACAACAGCATTGCCCCTCGCTGCTTCTGTATATAGACAGGCAGTATCTTTTCAGTAAGAAGTCGTTATTCATTATGAATTATAATTTCTATTTCTCTCTTACAAATGTTTTTCCTTGCCCTGCTCGGTCATGTACCGGTAACGACCGAATATTTTTATTATCATCCACATAGCGTTTGTCACTTTAACCTTATTGCTGCACCGAAGGAAGATACTGACAAAGAACAAAAGTACATAGTTCCTCATTATATAGTCCTCCTTAGAGGGGCAAACACCTGAAATCATGGCAACCAATTTGCTTTTTCTCCACAAACTTCTAGCACTAAAAGATGAGGCTTTTCACTACCGAGCGAGCATAGAGTAAGTGAAACTTGACACGACAACACCGTAGACTTTTTCAGATTTTTCCCACTTTCTTGAGAACCTTTTCCCCCGGAAATTACCGACTTGGTGAGACTATTGGTTTCTCTTTCTCATAATAACGGGCATCTTAGAACTTAAAGTGTTCAGACTTTGCCTCTTGAACCTTGTCTTCACTCATGACCGTCGATGTCTCTTTCCACATCATTATAACCACTTATGGACCGCTCAATAAGCATGAGACCTTGCTGGTATAAGGCCAACATATTCTAAAATGACAACAACTGCAATAAATAAATTCAGCATCATCCCTCGATGAGATCCTGCTATACCTTAAGATATAACGAAACGTTAATGACAAATTGTAAATTTCCCTTGTAGATATAATTGAATGTATAAAATCATTAGAAATATTAAAAGTTATTTGGTTGTACCAAATCCCTACAATGAATGCAATAAACTTCAGACGACTATCGCGTGACCTTCCCGCCAGAAATCAGAAAAATGCTGAAGCAGCAGGTATCTTCAGATAATAATAATAATAATAATAATAATAATAATAATAATAATAATAATAATAATAATAATAATAATAATAATAAAATAATAATAGATACAAAAGTCGGGGGCTTACCCCGTGCATGCATAATAAAAATCAACTTTCTAATATATATATAAAAAAGTATTCCGAGTATTTCGTTCTTAGGTAAAACCCTTTTATTTCTGACTCTTTAATGTCAATCTGAGCTTCTGACAACATTAACAGGGGCAAAAACCTTAACAGAGAAGTGTTGCTGTTAGTTGGTGCTTCGGGGTTTACGCATTATCATGTTACATATTTTTGGTGCTGAAATTCGCATCAAGGGAAAACACTCATGCACAAATGATGCCTTCATTGTCCGCTTTATTTACTCTGCGTGCCATTCAGAGATCAATGAAAACTTTCTGTAACCCCTACTTCGAAAACCAGAGAAACATGAAATAAAATCGTACGCTTGTAATAGTACCGATTTATGAAAAGGAAATAAAAATTTATTGTTAGGGAAACACTATTTGAGCAAGATTACCTAGTAATAAGTAAAAGATTGTCAGCCCTCTTTTACCTTTTACGTGTCCATTCTAATGACAGCACTTCCAAAGGGTAGGACTTCAGAATGAAATTCTCAACACACGTACCCTCGATGTTTTTGTGCAAAGAAAGGTACTCCAGGGACAAGGGTCCAGAACTGTGTTGAAGGAGAATTGCTTTCGAGAAAAGAAAAAATGGAATGGCAATGTTCCTACAGACAGTTTCCTCTCCTTTATTCTCACCCAAATAATAGCTTTCCCCTCGGTATTTTGGAGTGCGGATGGCCATTCTGCCAACGCTTCACTGCTGTGTTCAAATAAGGGTATAGTATTACTGTTAATGATAGATAACTACTAAGCTTGCATTTATCTTCAGGCGTGCTTGAATATGGGTGGTGATTCTTTTTTGGTAAATACGTCTTGGAATCTGTAGTTCTACTAAGTTTGAATTGCCCGTGTATAGTCACTAATTGTGGGTGATAAGTCTTTTCGTACAGTTCTTAGTTTGAGTGTGGGCGATGATACCAATAGTAAAGACTTATAATACGGCCGGGGTTTTGGTATATAATTTTTGGAAATGATAAAGAATAACTATTCGTGTATTTCTCTTTGGTGTGTTGGGCAATTACATTCATTAAAACGTTACAGAAATGATAAAGTATCATGAAGTTTGCTTTGTCTTTGAATATTAGTGTTGATAACCGCTCTTCGTATGGAATTCTTGAAATTAATAAGAATAAACTACTAAGGTCTGATTATATTCTCCCATGTTTTCTGTTACTTAAAACAAGTGTCCTTTATCTATTTTATCTTCCATGGATATTCACAACATTCTTTTTTTAAAAGAATAACTTATTTTCTAAATGAATTCTTGTTGTTCGAGATTTAGAACCCAGTAAGTGTCACAATTTCCGACTCAATAACCCTTTACTTGATTGCGACTTAAATTTACTAACAATGAAAATAACTTGAAGTGTTCTATTCATTTGTGGTCTGCTTTGCCACCAAAGTGGGTGTACGTAATGGGCTCTTCATCCAAGCTGCCTCACACCTTACCTCATCTGCGCATGTAGCTGTTGCATGGATATCCTTTGTTATACATTTCATTTTAGAAAATTCTTGGCTGTGTTTTGCTTTGTATTTTCTTTTCGAGTTTATATGGGTCGGTTTGTTCTTAACAAGGAAAATATTCAACATCCAGTTTTTTGGCATGAAAATTCCTGTTTGGGCTTAACAAGTACTATAACTTTTCTACATACGCCACTGGCGGCCCTACGTGAACATATTTTTACTGGATTCGTCAGCAAAGTGATTTTCAGGATAGAGAGTTTGATATCCATTGCAGTTTCCCTGTGAAAGATAACAACAACTGCAAGAAGTTTAATTCCTGTTATGTGCGTGTGCCAAAAAGTGAGTTCATTCATTAGAATATGTTATCCTTTGGGAGAGGGGGGAGGGGCGGGTATTTGCCAAGCACCTCTGACATGTGTCACTATCAGGTAAGGAATTTAAGAAATGGCAATCTAGATCTCATCACAATCAGGACTCTTAGGTGCATTTTGACTCTTTGATAATTGCATCACACACGTAATCTGCAGGTCTGGACCTAAACTTTTCAGATACATATCATCTTTTATATGCTTTTGTGCTGAAACCTTTTGTTATACATTATGATAAACATGATGATAAATATGAAGAGGCTATTTTTTCTTTTACATAATAATAATGTACTTCCCTTATTATCGCTTTATTTCTTGCACATATTTCAAACTAGGCTAGCCTATGTCTTTGTGTCTTACGCCATTTTTTGGACAATTGTAATAAATTTTGCTTAACTACTTAAGATAAGGAGTAACAGTAAACAGTAGCTGATGCTTGATATAAGTTAGGCTAGGTGTATGAGCCTATGATGTAAGTTCATAGAAAGGTTTGCTAATTTTGTCGTAAAGGCATATAGATTCTATTAATAGCACTATTTTCGGTTTGAGGAACTGTGTGTTCCATAAATTGCATAAAAATCACAATTAAGCAATTCATAATTTCACCAGTTACAACAGCGATACCCTTCCTCTCCTTCATCCCCCGCCTCGGTATTTGACAGTAAAACGCCTATAGCCTACTAATCCTTGAAATGTATGTGTATAGTACATTTTCTACTCAGTTACATATTCTTTTACTTTTCAAAATATCCGCAGAAACTCGTGTTAACCTTATGTGTGCCCTGAACAAAACGCAAAATGAGAAAATAAAAAGTTTTCTTATCTCGCATTGTCTGCTGGAACTTACGTGAAAGAGTAAGTTGTTAATTTCTGCGAAATATATTTTTATTAGTGTGCACCTACAAAAAGAAGCATAGAAACTATTTAATTGCAGATAAATCAGGAAAAAGCTGCAATGACATAAATCAGGAAAATGCTGGGATAGTTTTCCCGCCAGGCCACCACAGGCTGTTCCTTTTACCTCCCCGGAAGTTTTCACCAATAGCAAGTTTTTTTTTAATTCCATGTTTTTAGTAGACTCTGGTATTCAAAGAAAGTTTATAACAACATGTTTTTCTTATGCTTAGTGTAATTCATCCCAATTGGTGTTAAAATATGTGAACAGTAAAAAAATTATGCAGAGTTCATCCGAAAACAAGCTCCTGTTGTTGACTTACCATCACAATACTTTATAATCTTTTTATTCGTTAACATTATTTATTGACAAAACATATCTGATGGAGAAATTTAGGTTAGTAAATAAGTTTCGATTCACATTACTTGGTAATTATTTGAAAACAACGATGCTATTTGGACAAAATACTTGCAACCAATCAGCTAGCAGGAAACTTTTCCGAGCTAAAAGGGCACCCATGCGAGTGAGTGCGCCTCGATTAAAAAAAACTGAGTTGAGTGAGGCAGAAATGGCATCTAATACCCAATGTTAAAGAAGAATGGTTTGTTGAAAATGATTTTTTTATGCGGTTACTTATTACTTAGATGTAGTAAGCAGAACTACTTTCTTATCTGACACTGCCTATAGAAATACTGCAGGAATACCCTCTAGTTTCAGTTTGTTATACTGTACTCTTGCAATGCTTACAAAATTAAAAGGTTAAAGTTAGATTTTCATTGAGGAATTAGCTCTCATTTTAATATTGGTATAATGGCCAATAGTAGCAGTAAATTTATAATTGAAAATGGCGCGCAAATGCAGAAACATCTTTGAAAGTGAGTGGAAATCATCGCATTTGTAGTAAACAATAAGTTTACTGTATCCTCCGTCCTCCTATATTAAGCAAAAATGATAAACACCATAAAATTATTACCCAAATTGGCCAACTAGTTACCTAGTTTTCAAAAGGATTAACTGACTTTTAATTACTGGCAAAAGGAAGCATCCCTAACAAAAATATGAATTTTATATTTCATGGAAATAATTAACATGTGTCCGCTTTTTATGCAAGTGAAAAGTTCAGCAGTATTCGACATAAAATGATCAAGTTATTATTATTTTTCCAATTAATGAACACATTAAATTGCCA
Source organism: Macrobrachium rosenbergii (assembly GCF_040412425.1). Lineage (NCBI taxonomy): Eukaryota > Metazoa > Arthropoda > Malacostraca > Decapoda > Palaemonidae > Macrobrachium > Macrobrachium rosenbergii. Next base: position 39,352,752 of record NC_089795.1, read on the forward strand.
CATGAGTCATCCAAACACTTCACTGAGAATAATGGTTGTATTGGAGTCATATAATACACAATGAATAATGGCTAATTACCAGCGGAAATAATGATATGCAAATGAAACATTCTCCGGTGGTGTTAGTCACAAAATATTCGTCGCGTACATTGAGATAAAGCCAAACCTGAATTAAAATATAGTTGATATTTGGTTCAAGTCTTATTTTGCACAATTAGCCCTAATGGCGTTTGACTCGTTCTTGTCGCATTAATGTTTGGCTTGCCAAAAATCAGATTATGTTCATAACGATAACAAAGGGTACGGTTATAAACATAAACCTTACCCTTCGTTATCTGTTAATAAGGTATCTTCGTTACCGTTATTTATCTGTTAATAAGGTATCAAGTAACTCTAAAGTAAAGAGATTCCATACTTTCTTTTTTTGAAAAGCGTTTGGATTATTTCTGTTCCTCAGAAGAGAAGGATTTCGCCTGCTTAAAGAATCCTGGCTGTCACGCTTTTCAACTCTTCAGACGTCTGAAACGATTACAATTATTTACTAACTTCTGTTTATTATTTTTGACGTTTCATAATTGAAACATGAGATATACCTTGCTAAAAAAAGACGTATATAATTATGAATTAAGTTTCATTATATTTTTTTTCATTCTCAGGTTTTAATAAATTTGCCGTTTGCTATCTTTTCATCTCTATTCTTTAAGGAATTCCTTGCTTACAAAATGTCAGATCACTCATGAAATTTCCAGGCTCTTTGCCAGTGAAACCCTATAACGATTAAAAAAAGTATTAAATCGATCTTATGAAGATTCATGCACATATAAAAGCATTTCGTCCTCAAAAGTGTATTACAAATAGGCTACATGTACGTTATTTCAACCTTTGAAAGTTACTGCATTCTTTCAAAACGTACATACCTCAACTTCTCCCCCACCTATCTCACTCTCTGATAAATTAACAATAATTTCATCGCTTGTCACGGGAATGTGAAACATTGCATACTGTATGCCTGTGTCAATCATGTACTTCAACTCTAAACTTGTGAATCGTTATTTACTGGTGAAAGTCACTTGTTATATATAAAGAAATTATATTTCGTTTTCAAGTGCTCTCTCTCTCTCTCTCTCTCTCTCTCTCTCTCTCTCTCTCTCTCTCCCCTTAGGCTTCGAATCCCAATCAGGAACGGAACGATATCGCCACATTCCCTAAAATCCAATTGTAAATTTGTATATTCAATCTAAGAACAATGTACCTGGTGCTTAGTCGATATCAATGGACTTCAGGATTTGGTAGAGCCATAGGTTACTGGTCCCAGCAGACGCTGATACCCAGTTACACCTGGGTGGGCTGGTGGAAGGTAGGAAAGCAGTCATTCATGGACTCTGCAAACATGAGCCAATCACCACCCCACTTAGCTACAGACCCCGTCTCTGATTAGTGTTGCAAAATTTCTTTCTCAAAAAAAAAAAAAAAAAAAAAAAAAAGAAACTGTAAATAATACCACAGAATTATCGAATATCTTTCAATATATCATCACGGCGCCAAACCGATTTGCGACTAATTGCGTAAAGTGTAAATTGATATAAGGTGCGAATTAATGTAAATAACGTATTTAATTGCCGTTCTTTCTTAAAACGAAATAACAAAAAAAGTCACATGGCATAAGCTTGCGTATGACGTCTTTTCTCATTTTGGGGGATGGGCCAAGGGACCCGGCGACTGAGCAACTTCCTTCATGCATGTTTGAGTACTGAAAAGATTAATGACTCGTATAATTAGGCGAGAGGAGACCCTAAATGACTTGAGCGTAATCAAAATTCCATTACAGTTAATGTGTTCTTCATGAAATGATAATGAAATTATGCAGTGACTCCATTATGAGTTTTCATCTCAGATGCTTTACTATGTAAATCATTTCATATTTTATTATTCACTCTCCCTGCCATGGGCATCAATTTATTTTGTCATTCCATCATTGGAGAAACAAATTCATAGTTATGTAACTTTATAAATATCTTTGGAAATAAAACTATACACACTGAAAAGGAGAATCGTATATGTATTTGTACAGTTACAGAACTGTGGACTTGTGTCTCCATTTTAAGACTCGAACATTGTTTATTTCCATGCACTACTCGTAAAGGAGCAAAAATAAAACTAAAATCCTGCATGCAGACTGAGACCACTTTCTTTCTGTATCACGCGATGATACCCGATTCGCGGGAGGAACGTGTTTCGTGCGATGAGGTCATGAAGGATGCGTTGTTCGCATTCTTTTTGTTCCAGTCCTCCCAACGAACCATGACTCACACGCACAAGCAATCCAACTGAACGATTCAGCATTTGGCGGAAAGCTTCCATTTACTCGGCGGTTTTCGTGTCATTGTTTTGATTCTCAGAAAGGAAACAGTTTCACCAGGTTAGGAATCTCCAGAAGCGAATTTTCGTTTTGCTATTTTAACACTCCGATGATTATTCATTGTATTGTTTTAATGATATTGATTGGGCCATTTAGA
>NC_089795.1:39365267-39385267 GCF_040412425.1 Macrobrachium rosenbergii
CTGAAAAGATATATTCTTCTGTGCAACAGCTGTGCTGTACAAAAGATACTAGATATTGACACGATCCCCACTGACGGCAAAGCAGTGATAAAAGCCACAGAAATGCAGTATTCTGAACGCGTCCTAGAGAAGAAATGCTGATCTTCATAATGAATTAAGAGAAGCTCGGAGGAGTGGGCAGACTAATATCTTCGAAAAACGGTCATGATATTTTGTTTATATTTTCTTCTACTCTCTGTGTTCATTCCCTCATAGATATGGTTTTTAGAACTCTTCAAAGTGATACATTTACGGTTATGGAAATGAAGTGCACATCATAAACTCTGTACAGAAAATAACAAGAAAAACACCAGAAAAAATACTTTAAATTATACTGATTTTAGATAAGTAAATTACATCATTTATGACGAAAATGTCTAAGGTTCTATTAATTATGGCCAGGACAAGATTAGTATCGACGAAGAACTCCTTGTTTCATTGCTATTATCCCGAAGAGGAAAATTATTCATAAAGAATATTACATGTAACGGAGACCATCAGACGTAACCGTACTGTTATGTAATATCCCGGACGTAATATTTTGCGCTCGAGTTCCTCTTCCACTCGAAACAAAAATAGGAGCGAAGTATTTTTGACCGAGAGAACTTCGGGATAGTTAAAACTTGGGGGCCATAAGAATTGCGCAAACTTGTGTCATCGTTTAGGAAACGACCGTCTCTTTTATACAGAGGCGAGTTCTTGGGGTAAGAAAACGAGAATTTTCATAGACCTTTTATTTTCCCGCGTTAACTTTGTAATTGTAAGTCGACTCGGCTGAGAGAGAGAGAGAGAGAGAGAGAGAGAGAGAGAGAGAGAGAGAGAGAATGGCAGTATGTACATAATGAACTGCAGTTGTGCAATGTAATTCCCTTCAGTTGATAGAGAGAGAGAGAGAGAGAGAGAGAGAGAGAGAGAGAGAGAGAGAGAGAGTGGCAACATACACATAATGAAGTGTAGTTGTGTATGCAATTCAGTTCAGTCGAGAGAAATAATCTATAGTTTTGTATAGAGAGAGAGAGAGAGAGAGAGAGAGAGAAAGGCCCTGAGTTCACCTGAATATTGTTCTGGTAAATATGCCTAGCTCCTCTCTCTCTCTCTCTCTCTCTCTCTCTCTCTCCAAATAATTGTGATTATAAGACTCATGGCTTGTTTTAGTATCATTTTCTTGGACTTACTGCCAACGAGGTAATCCAGTTCGTTATCTTTAATCTTACTTTTCCTAAACTTGTACCTGTAGCTATCCAATTTCTTAAATATTTTAGAGTTGCCTTAATACATTCTCACATAGATGTGAATGATGATGATGATGATGATTATTATTATTATTATAAATTCTGGCTGGCGTGGGGGCGAGGCAGTGAGGGTTAGTCATCTTGGAACCGTTTAGTTTCCATTGTCTCATATATTTACTCTAGGGTCTTTTAGGATTTAAGTAATGTTATGAAGTCTACATCAATGGCTTTACGAATTCTGGTCGTTCTTTCACTCTGACAGTGCGTGAAGAACGTGTGAAAGGCGACTTATCCATTTTAAAGGTATGTCGATGTACACGTCTGCCAACTGTGAAACCCCTGTCAGCAAACAATTTTTTTTTTACCACAAACGGCAAGTATTCGTTAACCAAACGTAAATCTACAGATTAACAGGAGATGCAGAAGACTTAATTAACGAATCTGAAGATATAGTGCGTATGGTTGATTAATCCCACCTCCCGAAAGGTCCTTGGTGTCCAAAATGCAGCCGTCTGTAGCCACTTACGAAACTTAACTCCGGTGAAAGTTTTATAAAAATCAAGACTAAACAAGAAACAAACGCACAGACAAACAAGGAACCAATATCATAACCTACCTGGGTGGGATAAAGATGATACGAAGTACTTGTCAGTTATTTAGCAACGTTAATCCGAAAACAATAGTGTATTGTTCGCGTCCCCCACCTCTCTCTCTCTCTCTCTCTCTCTCTCTCTCTCTCTCTCTCTCTCTCTCTCTCTCTCTCTCGTTTAATCGTTGCCTCACGTAAATTCGGAATCCTTCTGTGATCCCTTTGTTAGACGATTCCACCCTCGGTTTAACATTTTAAAGGAACAGCGGTCAATGGCTTACAAACTGATTCAACCTTCTAGGTGATTTCCACCACTAGCGCTATTGTTCTTGACAAATTTAAGAGTTTAACCTTTATTTAATGGGACAGGGCCAACTGGTCTTGAGCTTAATCAGTTAAGAAACTGACTGTAGCATTAAAAATATAATATAATATAAATAAACCAATAACGATAAAAGCTTTTTAAAAGCTTAAATGAAAGTTATAATGATTGCTGTGATCATTATAAATTTTTTGGTGCATTCTAGGAAAAGTAGAATTTGCATCTGCTGCAGACCTTTGAACGAAATGTAATGGCAATTTGTGATCGTTATGCATTTTTGGCGTGTTCGAGGAAACGCCCATCTCTTTTCAATTGAAGTTTTAAGTCAAACGAGCCTTTGAACGAAAATTAAACGCACTCGTTTCACCGAATTCGATGGATTTCCTGCAGGTGGAACTTGCACAAAGTAAGGTGAAATTGATTTTTTTCAATCTTTCACATATGTGTCTATTTTATAACCAGTGAACCACTATTATAAATTTAGATTTTTGGCCAAAGCCGAAAACCTTTCATATATTAGTAAAATAATATAATGTGTTTACCGCTCGATAAGATTATTTAAACTTAACCAAAGAGCTCCTAAGAGAGAAAAAAGAAACAAAACGATAAATTACGAAAATCAATAATCTGACAAGAGAACTCCCCCCCTCTCTCTCTCTCTCTCTCTCTCTCTCTCTCTCTCTCTCTCTCTCTCTCTCTTTGTTGCTACGTGAATATGAATTAGATGATCTAACTTTAGAAACACAAACCCAAGAGTTGTATGTCCTGTATTAACTGAGAATTTTCTTCCAAAGGTGCTCTGCTGGCATGGGTAGCGATATGTCAGTACTGATGTAAACAAGAGTGTGATTGTAGAGATAAATATCTAAACCTATAATTTGTTTATCGTTTATATGTGGGCGTGTCGGCTTATATTCTTCATTAGTATTAACTACTGGCGTTGTAAACTTCAGTTGGCAATTGAGAGCATTCTAATTGCATGTCATTATTATTATTATTATTATTATTATTATTATTATTATTATTATTATTATTATTATTATTATTTATGCGGTTGCAATCATTTCCAATTGTGTATTAATTATATGGACGCAGTCATTTCCAATTGTGCACACATCAATTTGGCTGTAATCATTTCCTTGTGCATTTACTTACGTGTATCCAATCATTTCTAATTATGCACTCATTATATGGATTAAGTCATTTCCAACTGTGCATTCATTTGTGTGCAACCATTTCCAACTGTGTAGTCAATTATGTGGGTACAATCATTTCCAAATGTGCAATTATTTATAATGATGCAATCATTTCCAATTGTGTACTCATTTATGTGGCTGTAATTATTTCCACCTGTTCACTTTGTGACCGCCATCGTTCCCAACTGAACTGTAGGCATGGCCATCAAAAACATTTGTTTTCCTCGACTAATATTAAATCATCGTAAACCAATCATCAGATGGGGAAGCTGTTAACACCGCATCATAACACAGAAACAGGCAATTACTGCCATAGCGCCTCGTTAGCTGCCAGCGCTTTTTCGTTCCCTAGATTCTATTGTATTTGGAACACTGCAGCTTTAATATGAGAAATTAATTTGGCGCTACCTCGTCTGAAACTTTTACGTATTTGTTCATTTTGAACAGGAAATAGAGCAACAAACTCTACGAGAACAGTAATGAAGAAATGAAATATATGTATAATTTCTGAAGGTACAATCAAGTCACCTCCTGTCCGTGCGGCAATGATGTACTGATAAAGATGGGAAAGGGAGGAAAAACCTTTTTTAAAATGAAACATCATTATTTTAGGTGAAAAAAATTATTGGTATACTACATCGTTTTATATAATTCTATCTAATTAGATGGGCAAGGAATGATTCTTTATCTTATAGCCTTTAAACTTAGAACAACGTTGAACACGAAAAAAAATAACAAATTTATATTAAGAGGGGCACTTGACAGGGGTGTCAAATAGTGCACGGAGAAATTATAAGAGAATCATAACGTCGAAGAACAAAAAGACTGCTGGTAAGGGCTATCTCAGATGAGAACTGTGTAGCGTAGAGGAGAGATTAAATTAAAAAAAAAAGTCACTGGAAAATAAGTTCTAGGAACGGTATCCCCTAAAATAATAATAATAATAATAATAATAATAATAATAATAATAATAATAATAATCATCATCATCATCATCATCATCATCATCATCATCATCATCATCATCATCACCATCTTCATCACCATCAGCATTTTTACTGCGAAATAATAATAATAATAATAATAATAATAATAATAATAATAATAATAATAATAATAGAAATTATGAAACACGCTATTTCAATAAAATACATCCAATTTTAGCGTAAACAAGATTTCTGTTATTTAATGCGATTCTTGTGGTCTGTATATAGCACAGAATTTAATCTGATAATGCTTATATGATTGTCTTATTTTTCTCCATAAAACAGTGAACTCTAATGAACTCATGGATACGTTTAATTAAAGCCACAAAGAAACACTAGGAGAAAACGATGCATGAAATTCTAGTTTTGAAAAGTCCTTCGCGAAGTGCACTTCAAATTCACTTTTCTCACCTGCGAGAGTTCTTGACTAAACTTGGGGTTGGTTCCTTCTTAAGAGCTCAGCTGTCGATTTCACAAGGCCTCTCGAATGAAACAAGACGCCGAAACTTATGCTAATGAAGTCATGGAAACTTTCAGAGGTTGCTACACACCTTATAAAATACGTCTCCCAATTTACGATATAATTCTGGGGTCTCCTAATTTACAATATAATTCTGGCGAATTTCCTGTTGGTCTGTACACTTGTTACTTTCTCCTAATGGATTAAAAAGTGTTTGTGTCGCATGATAGAAAATTACATCACTGGATTTTTAAAAAGGAAGTTTCTTCTGTAAAAGAGGAATTTCTTTATATAATGTGCACTGAGTTGAATTATAATCATGATCGCATTATGAAGTACAGGATAAAACGCTCAAGCAATTGACAGGCAGTCATGTTCTGATGATACACATGCAGTCCTATACTGCTTTTTTCCGATCATAATCAAACATTTAACTACAATTGCTTATGAAAGCCTCACCTCTTAATGTCCCATACGTATACCCAGACACTTAGAAGTACATTATTGTGCCCCGACTAATTAACACTCCGAATTTCAAGGAAAATCAACATAGGACAAAGGAACGTTAATTATGGATAATGTGCTTGATAACATATGCATATGTATGTGTAAATGCAAGTTAGTAAGTCAAGCTTGAATGCAACTTTACGGAAACTCCTTGCTTGTATATGTGAAGGTGAAATATGACTTTAATCAAAACATTAGTAAAATCACATTATTTTTTCAGTTAACCTGTATATTTTTCTTTCATGTCTACTATCTGTCATCCTAGTGAGGCAAATGGATGTTTACGCCGAGCTCTGAGATCCAAATGGGAATGATTCAGAACTGTGTGGCTTCCTCCACAGGATTTAGTTTTTGTTTATTTGTTTGCTTGTCAAGAGCCTGCATTTTAGAGAGTGATAAAGCCCCCTAAACAGTCACGCTATCAAAAGTAGCGGAAACCCTAAAAATGGAAGAATTACGCATAGTGACAGTAACATGATTATGACAGACGCTGAATAAGAGTAATTGACTACAGCAGAAATATCCAATGGAAAAAGAATAAAAGTCAAGCCATTTCAAATAGAAGAAGAAGAAGAAGAAGAAGAAGAAGAAGAAGAAGAAGAAGAAGAAGAAGAAGAAGAAGAAGAAGTGATCTTGGAGGTCAAACTAATTAGACCCATTTTTGTCTTTTAAAGACCGATGCTATGGAGAACGAAAAACAAACTTTCTTTACTAATAAAATTTGCAAATGAATATCTTCACGGAGAGAGTGAGGCTGAAAGGAAGGTCTTTTACAATAAATGGGTTTTACCACAGTTTTTTCTTAACCTTTCTGCCTAGTTTTATTCATTCTCATTTAACAATAAATTTCATTTACGGAGATTATTTTCTAAATGCTTTATAGATTTTTTACCAGAAAAGGATTCAGCTCTATACACGAGATATTTTTAAAACTTTAACAATTTAGAAATAAAACATAATTCTGTGTGTAATTATATAGAAAAAACAGAAATACCTGCATTAATGGTTTGCGGGTAATATTCCTATTCACTTATTAGTTCCTACATATAGTGCAGCAGATAATTGCATATTTCATAAGAATCGTTCAGATAGTGAAACAAGCATGAAATTTTGCACAAGTGCTCTTTAAAGTTCCCTCTATCAGAAAAGGGCGCTGGCCACGCAAAAATTTAATATGGCGGCCAAATTCCAAGATGGCGGCCAGTATCGACAGATTTTGGCTAATTTTTCACTAGAATGGCATGTATTTGCTTCTAGCAATATGGTAAAGCTCTTCCATACTATTTCTTGTGAATATTATGTTTCTGTAGCTTCCCAGTACAGTTTACCTTTAAATATGGGGGCTATATGGCTGCCAAGAAAAGGTAGAAACAATAATTATAATGAGAAATAATGCCCGTTCAACAATTATCGTTTTAAGCATGGATCTTGGTTTCTGTGGTTTTAGATCCTAATGAGGCCATCTCTTTCGAATAACTCATCAATTTTGAAGGAAAATTAATAAATGTAAAAGAGTGTATGTCTGCACACAACCAGGGCACACTGGTGACATCACTGCTGTGTAACTCAGCATGGGGTTCAGTGCCAGCTAATCCAGCTTTACTAATCCTGTAGTCTTAGACTAGTAGTTGTAGTATAGTTTAGTTTAGTGTCCCAAATGCTTTCTAACAGCCCCAGACCAGCTATAGTTAGATAGCTGCACCTGAATAGACAGGATGTGCCAGCGCGGGAGAGCCGAGCCAAGGGTATGGGGCTGTACGTGATGGTTCATGTACTTACCCGGATGGTGTACAGATCACACGGGACTTAAATGGCACTGGATGAATGATCGGACTAGGTGTAGGAGACCGAACCTAGTTGAATCCCATACAGGAATGTGTGCTTTGTTTAAGGTGGTAAAGGATAACCCCTCGGCCTTAATCAAAAGTGAAATCATGGCAGAATGTGATGCCAATCAATATTGAGCAGTAGAAAAACAAACTGGAGTTTGTGTTGTCTTTGTCAGAAGGACAAAAGAGGTGAGCACTTGACATCACCTCCAAGTCATCATGTCCTAGACCATGATGGGTACACAATGCTGGCAAGGAACATTCCATGTTCAGTGAAATTAATGAAATGCCACTGATAATGGATCCAGCAAGGCTGGATGAAGGTGATGGGCATAGAGGCCACTCTCAGGAAAAATGCAGCAAAATACCATGTGAACTGTCGCTTGTTGTTTAACAACACTAAACTGGACCGTGCAAGAAAGCGACAATCCAATGACCAGACCAGCAACACTGAGACTAGTCGTGCAAAACTGCGCCGAACCAGTCATGACTATGAAGTTTGCATTTTCTGTGAGAAAGTGGCACCTGCATCTGATCTCAGACAGGCTAGTACTAAGGGCCTTGACTTGAAATTGCGTGAATGTGCAGAGATACTTAGTGATGGCAAGCTCCTTGCTAAGTTGACTGGTGGGGATGTCATTGCACAGGAGTTTAAGTATCACCATGCCTGTCTTTGTGCCCTCTACAACAGAAAAAGGTCCTACCTGAGGAGCCTTGAGAAAGACCAAGGTAGCACTGAGTCAGAATCAGATGTGTATCCACTAGTTCTGTCAGAACTGATGACATACATTGTTGAAAACAACCTTTGTTCAGATGATCCAGTCACATTTCGGCTGGCAGATATTTGCCACCTCTACCTACAACATCTGGAACAATTAGGTGTAGAGTCACCAAGTGTAAATTCCACGAGACTCAAAGACAAACTTCTGGCAGAAATTCCAGAACTTGAGGCTCATAAATCTGGCAGAGATGTATTACTTGCATTTCAAAAGGATGTGGGAAAAGCACTTGCTCAATCATCTGATCTTTCAGAGGCAGTTATCATTGCTAAAGCAGCAAATATTCTCAGAAAGTCTATACTTGATCATCAGTCACGGTTTGATGGCACATTTTCTGAGGCTTGTACGAAATTCTGTGCCTCCTCTCCTGCTCCAGTTTGTAGGGATGGTTGAGCATGGGGCTGACATCAAGTCACAGTTACGATTTGGAGCATCAAAGTCAGACCAGGCCATTGCACAGCTCATGCAGTTCAACTGCTACTCCCGATACAAAGAGGAGCAACAACTCATAGACACTCCAAAGACAGAGAAACACCATTCCCAGTCACATGGGACTCTCAGTCTATGCCAAAACCAGGAAGAGAAACCTGGTTGAAATGCTACATCAATATGGCCTCAGTATCTCTTATGACAGAGTACTGGAGGTCTCTGCACAGTTAGGAGATGCCACAGTTAGCAAATATGTGGAGGAGGTGTGGTCTGTCCCCCAGTACTGCGAAAGGGTTGTTCACCACTGCAGTGATGGACAACATCGACCACAACCCATCTGCAACTACTGCCACTACCTCCTTCCATGGAACTAGCATCTCCATATTTCAGCACCCCACCAAGGAGAACACTGGACAGGAAAGACAGCAACTAAAAGTTTGCACCTGAGAAAGTGAGGTCGGTGCCTGAATTGCCGGACACATTCACAAACATCTCACCAGCTTCCTTTCAAACAAAGAACCCTGTGCCACCCAAACACTGCAATACCAAAGCCACCCACAGATATCTTGGGGCCACAGCTTGCACTGGAGTATCAGTGGCTAGACAAGGTCATAGTCACCCAGGAAATAGATGATGCAGTGAATCTGACGTGGTCAGCTCATCACGCTTCAATGAAGAAGCCCAGAATTTGAAGTAACCATAACTTCATTGCTTCCTCTCCCCTGCGTGATCAGGCTCATTCTGTTGCTACGATCAAACACGTGATGCAGAAAGTGCAGGATGTCACTGATTTTCTGAACCCTGGCCAGATACCCATAATCACAGCTGATCAGCCAATCTATGCCGTAGCAAAGCAGGTGCAGTGGCAGTGGCCTGATCAGTATGGCGAAGACAAGTATCTGGTAATGTTTGGTGGTCTGCACATTGAGATGGCAGCAATGACATCTCTTGGTACTCTTCTTCATGGCCCTTAGCCAGAGTTGCCAACAGCTTACCAAATGTGGATGCAAAGCAGGCTGTCAGGAAAGGTGCAAGTGCTACAAGCTGGGTCTTCCCTGCACAGCTCTGTGCACTTGCAAATGTGAAGTCTAGATAAATATTGCCCCTCTCTTCAGTAGATAATCTAGCTTGAGCATCCAACGTGTCATGCTATGCCTACCTTCTTATCCTCGAATTTTTCAAAGGTGTAGGTTGAGAGACCTATACATAGATTGGTTGCGTTTAGTCCGTATTTCTCTTCTTTTCTTTTTATGGTTACAGTCTTAGACACAATGTTGTATGTGACCATACCATTACTATTTCAGTTGAAAATAGCATATTAGTTAAACTGTCTGATCACATGAATATACCATTAAATAAAAACAGTTGGTCTCTATGTCTGCTAGCGCTGTGGATAGAAAAAAAAAAACTTTTATGGCAACCATTTTGTACGCCATCTTGGTTTACAATTCATTTAGTAAGGGTTTTCAATAAAATGTGTGGTATGGAACATTTTTATAACCTAAAAGTCGAGGTTTAAAAAAAAAAACTGGCACTATTCCATCCAATAGATGCTCCCAGGCAGTGAATCTCAACATAGATGGCGGCCCATTTTGAAAAAATAGCCGCCATCTTGGATTTTCAATTGGACAGCGCCACTTTTCTAAAGAGAGCGTAGTCAAGATGTTTGTGCAAATTTCATGCACTTGTTTCACTATCTGAACGATTTTTGGCAATCTGCTGCACTAATAAAAAGTATTCCTTACTATTGTCCTTTTACTGCATACGTTATTGTATAATTACAATTACATCAATACTCTAAAGAATAGCCATCAACTGTTCTTAACAACTATCCGAACAAATCCATTAGTGCTGCTTGACTATGAGAGGAGACAAGCCATCCTGTCACTCAAACCCTTTTCATGGACTTTCACCTTTGTCGTCATGGGAAAAATTATCGGCCATTCCAGGATGCAGTTTGTGTGTGTTTGTGTTTGTGTGTGTGTGTGTGTGTATGTGTATGTATGTATCATATGTATGTATGTATGTATGTATAAAATTCAGGTTGAAAGATGGGAGACTGTTTATTCAATAATTATTTCCATTTTGTTTATGCTTCCTTAGCGTAAGCTGTGCAAGGATCAAAAGTTATCTTTAAAATTTGCATAAATTTATAGTAATATGGAAAACATCGACGAACTGTAAAATTAGACAAACAACATGTGAAAAAATGAATGTAACATTTTTGCTTGATAGTCCTAGTTGATATGAAAAAAAACTTAGTTTTATATAAAAAAATACTTTTTCATAGATAGGGGAACTGATGAATTTTTTATATTTAGACCCCAATAACGAACTCGCATGTATTTAGATATATTATCATATTTAGAAGCAACGTATATTTACGTGAACATAAATGCATAATTCAAGCTTTATTACTGGAATTGCTGAACACTATTTGATAAATAGAAAAATGCTACATCGTAAAATATGCTTTCATTTTCTTTAGTCTCCTAAACAAATGCTAAGTTTATAAACGATCCAATTTATGCTTTGAAAATATCTTAGATAAAACTGAGTATTCCGTAATATGAAAGCAGAATATTATTCTCCTCTGCAACCTGGGACGTTGCTTGCTCCTATGGAATATAACGTGAAATATGATATACCACATTGCATAACGTTACTTGTAATTTAATCACTATTATGAGACAACTGGAAACAATAATTTGAAAAGCACCCAAATTTTTTTTTATCGGTTTGTTTCTTCTTCCTCTTTATGTTTTGTAATTAGTTGACTGTTCATGCTGAATGGTCATAATACCTTTTTCAAATGTGAAATTTTCCCCTGCATAATGAAAGCCATATTAATAAATATCGTTGAAGTTATGTTAATATTTCACTAGATTAAACTAATCATGAAGGATAGCAACGTTTTTAAATTCTGTTTTACTGGGAAGGGGGAGATAATACTCTCGATTTATTAAACAATTATTTTTCATTTCCAGTTGCTTTCTGCAATTTCTCATGAACATTTAAGCTTGATTATTATTACGATGGAGCAACATTCGTGGATACCGGGAAACAGTGCAACGGGAATATGGGCATAAAAGATAACATCAGCTCTTTTTACAGTCATTTTATAAAATGATCTAAATGAATAAAAACTCATTTTACTACGTAGAATTTAAAAGGTTATTTTCAGTGTTTTTACTTACTCTATTCAGTTATTCTAGAATTACTCCTACGATTTCATGATTAACGTTTCCAATTCTTTCCGTGTTCTGATGATCTTTAAAAACGGATGACCTTTTAAGTGACTTTAACGCACAAACTAAAAAACATCTAGAACAAAAAATAATCCCTGATTATAAATAATAGAACCCAGTCTTGTGCTGGAGATTACTGGAAATAAATTAATTATATAAAAGCAACGTTCATCATCAATAACTTTCACCGAGTTTCATGCATCATAAATTTGTTTGTTTATGTTGCAAGAGACCAGTGTCCTATTTATCTCATGCAGTTTGCATTGAGATACAAAACACAGTTCTAGTCTTATTTGACAATGTGGTTTGGATCAGACTTACTTTTTTAAAGTTTATGTAACTATGAACCTATTCTATTAGATGACTAACGCACATGTAAGCGAGCGCACACAAACACACACATATAGGCTATATATTATGTATATATATAATACATACGCATATGTATATATTAATAGATATATGTGTATGTATGTAGGCCTATGTATGTATTTGAAAAATTAGCCAAAAATAGTTCATCAAAAATAAATACTCTATGCTTTAGGGTTAATTTTTACCCGAAAGGAATTATGTACGATAAGTACACTTTACCTGCCCGGGTTTCGGAGATATATGACAGAATAAATTAATCTCTCTATAACTGACAGTACTGAATCTACTGTAGACCATGCTACTGCCCTGAAAAACACTGGTACGTATCCGGTTATGGTAGACTCATTTTTGATATATATCTCCGTTTTTATTTATTTTGTTTCAGAGGTGCAAAATTAGAAATGAACTGTCTTACATATATGAACATATATATCTGTATATAAACATATATATACATATATATATATATATATATATATATATATATATATATATATATATATATATATATATGTATGTATATTTATGTATATATATGTATATAAATATATATACACACATATATATATATATATATATATATATATATACATATATATATATATATATATATATATAACTAATATATATGCTACGACTATTCATAATGACAAAAAAATTCAGCTCCCGGTTTCCATGGGCTTCTTGCCCAGCCACCATATCATAGTTACACCAACCTCGTCCTCTGAGGCCGATTACCCCTTCCAGTAGTAATACTGAGGGTGACAGTAACATACAAGAAATTCCCCTACTGTTTAAAGCCGAGTTCTATTGATCAAGCGGAATTATAAGAGTATTACATGTGTATGTTTTGCATTTTTGCTAAAATCTTAGGAATAACGACTTGGTCCTCTCCAGCTGGAATAAATATTGACCAGGTAGTAAAATGATGAAATATATCTACAAAGAAACATAACAACCATTAAGTTCTGGCAAAGAGTCTCGGCTAATGCCAGTATTACACACGCAAGCTCCAAAGCTCCCCGATACTTGCAACAGGGCCCATGATCCTCCTTGCAGATATGCCGGAGTCTCCTTGCAATGAGTAACGTCAGCTTTAAGAAGCTTTGCTCCGCTTTGCGCTTAATTAATATACGACATAAAAGGTGAAAGTTTGATGAGGCGAGGTTTCATTCGTGGAAGAAGTCTTAGAGTTTTGTAAGAAAATGTTACTTTTGTGAAGAGCCGCAGGAAAATGGAACGCGAAATGTTGCGTTGTCATTTTCGTGGGTGCACTTCGTATTTTATTGGAAGGTTCTTTTTGTTCTGGCGTTGTGAATGGCATGAGGTACTGTTTGCACGTCTGATATTTAATCTTTTTTTTGTGCGTACTGCAAATGTTTGTAACGTTTTCTCTGTTAATTTGTTTTTCGTTTATAAACTGGAAAGCTCTTACAGAATTAATCAAGAGATACATATGCATAATCTAATTTCAACACTTTGTGTTTCCTTAAATTGTGAACGTCTGATATAAAATTAAGGATAAAAGTTGCTTAATCCTGAATTTTTCATGTAAAGACCAAACACAGAAACCGCAACTATCAAGAATCCTCTTTTGTATGATTATGCACGGTAATACCAAACATTAAGAGTAGATTATTGATCATCAGTGCTTCACCTTTTCACATTAAATATCCACGAAAGTTAATTTAATAAATCCTAAAGAGCTTGACTATTTGCATATTTTAATTCCCATCATAGCCTATATATTGTTACTGAAATGTACGCATATAAAAAAGAATATTTTTTTAGGTGAAACAAATTAGTCTGGTAAAAGAAAGGGTGTTTATTGATATTTCATCTATCAGGTGAATCATTTACATTCGAGAGTGAAAAATATAGTATTTCGAAATCCTTCAGCCAGATCTAGAAATATCACTACAGGGTATTTTGCCACCTACACAACAAGCCCTGAAAGTTGCTTAACACGGATTTTCAAGGGATGTGGTTACGGAATTTACAAAAGAATGTTTTGTTCATTTTAGAACATTTATAAAGGATCCTAGAAAATATAATTTACCCTTGGAGAGACTAAAGAAACAGTTTTTTAACAATGACATTCTACCAGTTAACAGGAAAAGAAAGAGAGTGACCTTCAAATTTTGGTCAAAAATTAAAGATAACTTACTAAAACAAGAAATTTCCTCAAAAATTAACTAAAATAGTTCTAAGAAATTTGGACAAACTTCGACGAAATACACCAGCTCTGTTAGGAAATTGATTTAAAACTAATTACAGTGACCTTTTGATTATTTCACGAAAAACGCGACTAGCTATGGCATTAGAACCAAGAGCAAAATGTTAAGCTGAGCAAGAACAAGATTTCAGTCATTTCCATGGAGAAAAAATATCTTCGTAACACCGATATTTAGAATTTTAATTAGGTAATGGGTTGGGGCAGGCGTTATTCGCTAAGAATGTTGCTTTCATAAAACCGAGACGAAAGAAAACAAGAAAAAATGCGCCGAAGTTTCTTTAGCGCAATCGAGTTTTCTGTACAGTGTACAATCAAGGGCACCGAAAATAGCTCTATCTTTCAGTGGTCTTGGTATAATGCTGTATGATCCGCGGCCTATGAAACTTTAACCACGGCCCGGTGGTGGCCTATCCTGTATCGTTGCGAGAAGCACGATTATGGCTAAATTTAACCTTAAATAAAATAAAAACTACTTAGGCTACAGGGCTGCAATTTGGTATGTTTCATGATTGGAGGGTTGATGATTAACATACCAATTTTCAGCCCTCTAGCCCCAGTAGTTTTCAGTATCTGAGGGCTGACAGAAAAAGTGCGGACAGAAAAAAGTGCGGACAGAATAAATGCGGACGGACAGACAGAGCCGGAACAATAGCTTTCTTTTACAGAAAACTAAAAAAGGAAGGAATGTTACTTATGAATGACTTTCAGAGAGTTGTTTTCAAAGTGTATGGGCAACATAAGAACTCATATACAGACATATAACTTATACTGAAAAAATTATTTAAACCTAAACACACAGAAAATAAGTTAGAACGGAAGCTAATCCAGTGGTGTACAGGCTTTCACCTTTGCCGGTATAAAAAAAAATCTAGTAACTTCTGGTATAGGTTACGTAAGTAAAGATGGAGCCGTCGCCTGGTAATGAAATCCAGTTGGACATGTTTCTCTCAGGAACCAATAGATGGCACCATCTCGTACTTCTTACTACTTGGATTATGCCATTTAACTACATGGGAGTAAGAGTGTAGATATAAGCATAAATTGTCTCTAATAAATCTTGAATAAATGTCTGCCGCATATGTCCATATTACATACCAGTGAAATGAAATTATTCGTAACTTGGAAAATATAATATTAGTGTTGGTAAGTTTTTGGTCCTACATGATAATGGTTCTCCCCGTCTGATGCACAAGAGGTTCTCACTGGGGGAGCACCTTTGTTTTACCTTGCCCCCAATAAATTGAGCAACCATTTCAAAAGTAACTACAAACCGTTCAGAATACGGTGTCTTCAGACCTCTGGAAACGTGATAGCGGGTTTGCTTGTGTTTGGGTGAAATAAATATGCATAAGTATGCGTAATCGTTTCCTCTGAACCTTTATTACAACCAGAACACATAGAATTGTGAGAATATTTATAAAACAATATTTTTTAAGTGGGTTAAATTGGGCAGGTAAAATAAAAAGGTTCTAACGGTTTTTTGTCTATCAGGTATATTACGACTATTTATTGGTAAAAAAATATAGCATTTCAAAAATCTCCTATCAGATCTAGATTTCTCAGTAGAGGGCAGTTTGGAGCCTGCATAAGAATCTTTGCTAGTTGCTGTTTTTATTTAACCATATCATCAAAGATTTTATGAGGCGGTGGTAAAAACGTTGTAAAAAAAAATTAGTTTTCCATCTTGGGCCACCAGCAGTGGATCCTAAAAAATATAATTCACCCTTGGAGAGAATAAAAGGAATATAGTTATTTAACAATGATATTTTTCCTGAATGCAATCAAGGGAAGATAATGAACATGAAGTTTCTGCCAAGGCAATTCATTCTGAAACTAAGGGGCAGGTTAGTCAGAGTCAATACAAATGTGCCTTAATCAACATCCGAAAGTTGGAATGAGAAAATTAGGCGTAGTATACGTTACTAAAGGAAGGACTTCATAAAAAAATAACTAAAATAGTCAGAGGAACTTATAAGAACACTAACGACATCCACCTGGTCTTTTAGAAAAAGGCTTTAGCTCTGATTAAATTGACCTTTTGATTATTTTATGAAACACGTGAGTAGTTACGGCATCAGAACCAAGAGTAAAAGGATTAAGCTGAGTAAGAAAGTGATTTCGGTCATTTTCACCATGAAAAAAAATCTTCATGACACCGATATCTGGAATTTTAATTAGGCAATGGGTCGGGTTCATGGTCTGCTTCGTTTATAAAACCGAAACGAAAGGAAAAAGAAAGGAATGTTATTTATGAATAGCTTTCAGAAAATCGTTTTCAAAGCGCATAAGCAGCAAACGAACGCGTACTTATATGCACACGTAACCGGTACTGAATAAATTATAATAACATAAACATATTTGCGTAGACACGAGATACAATTATAGATATATTTACAACCGTTCACGCACGCCCGCGCGCACACACACAAACAAACACACACACACATATATATATATATATATATATATATATATATATATATATATATATATATATATATATATATATATATATATATGTATGTATATATATATATTTATATTATATATATATAATATTTATATATATAATTATATATACATACATATATATACATACATATATATATATATATATATATATATATATATATATATATATATATATATATATATATATGGCTATATACATATATATATATATATATATATATATATATATATATATATATATATATATATATATATATATATATATATACATATATATTTTTTCCTGCTCAGGGTTCTTCGATAGTAATGAAAAACGTAGTAACGCCAAAGAGAAAGTATGGAAAAAATTGTTTTTCTCTTTATTTCACCTATCTTGGGTGACGTAGAGGAGTCAGAGCTAGACTTTAGATATCCAAATGTAAGATAGCATCTACTTTTGTGGGAGATGATTTCTAAAGAGTATGGATGTAATCATCGTTCATCAGATTCTATAAGGATGCAAAGAAGAATGACTGATTATCAGGACATGACTGGCAGTGTCTAGTTTCTATGCAATCGAATTACTTCAGACTTACATTCAAAGACGAAATTAGCTTGAAAAGTGGTAAGGCCACCTAGGGTAATTTGATCCCTATAAAAAGTCACTGTAATAGATTAGAAGTGGAGTCAACTACTTCATCTCATTTAACATCTGTCCGTCTCTATATTTGTGTTTGTCTGCCATTTAATTTCTTTTATATTATTTTTTCAAAGAGAGAGAGAGAGAGAGAGAGAGAGAGAGAGAGAGAGAGAGAGAGAGAGAGAGAGAGAGAGAATCGTGGGCGTTCGGAAACGAGCAAGAGCAGATAAGAGAGGCAGTTCTCCCGTAATGGAATCTTGTCTCTTTAGGGAGTCGATTGAAAATGTTTCTATTTAAGTTCAAAGAGGACGACCAAGGTGTGTGTGTGTGTGTGTGTGTGTGTGTGTGTGTGCGGTTTCACTGTCTAGTCTTGGTCCAGTCTCCCTCACACTTCAGGTTCTCTGAGGCAATCTTATCTTCTCATCTACTCTTGTCATTATGTACCCTGGAGTTTTGTCGTCGGCAGCTGAAGTAATGAAACTGTTATATTTTCCCTTCAGATATCTCAGTCACTTTTGTGCCAACATGCTTTAAAATTATAAAACATATACAGCAGGCGTTTAGATATTTTATATTTCGTCCATTTTTATGTAAAATTAAATTAAGACATTAGAATATGTAGTTATGGACTCTGGCAAGTATCATAAAAATCTAAAATGCCAGTTAAATATTTCTACTCCTGTTGCAAAATATATTGTTAGATGAAATGAAGCATTATAAACTCAATTAACAACGAAAGAGATCTGAAACATTTTCATGGTAGTTGCATTAATGCTTGTTACATACGGAGGGACAGAAAACTAGACAGTAATTAATAAATATCTAAATAATAACAAATTCAGAACGTAAAATTTGTAAGAGAAATGTAAATGAATGAATGAAAAAGGCAATAAAAGACTAACTAATTTTCTTAACCGAATTTCATATCACTGAGATGTTCTAGAACACTTTTATATGTCTATCACAACGTTCCCCTTGCAAATATAATTTTGGCTTCAGATCAGTGCGATATATTGAATATGTCATGCACACATGAAGTTTACACAAAATATATATATATACAGTGTATATGTATATATAGGCCATATAAAGGCAATGTCACGAAAGAAAGAGAAACGACGGAGTGGTGCTAGGTCTTTCGACTTATTGTCCTTTACTTAGTAGCGAAGTAAATGACAATAAGTCGAAAAGCTTAGCACCACTCCGTTGTTTCTCTTTCCTTCGTGGCAGTGCCTTTATTTATATATTCATCACGTTCCGTATTTTCGTGATTCAGTTATATATACACGGTATATACACACACCCATATATATATATATTACTATGATGATAACCTTTTGATTCATATATGAATACAGGTGATATTTTGACAAAAACTTTGCATTTTTTCTAACGTACAAAATAAGAAGATGAAGAATACAAGGACATATATATATATATATATATATATATATATATATATATATATATATATATATATATATATATATATATATATATATATATATATGTGTGTGTGTGTGTGTAGTATATATAAATGTGTGTGTGTCTGTATTCTTCATCTTATTTTGTACATTAGAAAAATGCAAAGTTTTTTGTCAATATATCACGTGTATCCACATATGAATCAAAAGGTTACCCACCATAGTAATCTATTTATTCAGGAATTCCTTAATCTTGCATTCTTTCTTATGCATTCAGCGTTGTTTTATGCATTCGAAGTGTAAGACAAATGTTCGGGCGTAATATACACGTACATAATTCACACACCGTTTAAATTTATATATCCAGCTTCCATTCCATATCATTTATCACTTACATTAGGAAACCATGACAGGGCAGCTGTACGAAGAAGAGATATATAGGAATAAACAATAGCAAGAAAGTAAAGGAGAGAGGGGCATAAACTTTACAGTTGCAAGAGTGAGAAGATATGTGATAGAGAAAGGAATAGAAGCAAGAGGAAATAATGTACTGGAATAGAGGCAAGGTAGACAGGGTAAGGCTGTGTGAGCAGAAACCGAAATGATGAGAGGACGGGGTATCAGTGTTATCCGTTATTACTAACTATAAACTAAACGTATTCCTATATATATATATATATATATATATATATATATATATATATATATATATATATATATATATATATATATATATATATGTATTATATATATATGTCTATATATATATATGTTTATATATATATATATATATATATATATATATATATATATATATATATATATAAATATATATATATATATATATGTTTATATATATATATATATATATATATATATATATATATATATATATATAAATATATATATATATATATATATATATATATATATATATATATATATATATACATACTGTACATATACACTCATATATATGTATATTTATATTTATATGTCTATATATATGCATATATATAAATATATAGCCTATATGCATCTATATACATACATAAATATATATATATATATATATATATATATATATATATAATATAGATATAGATAGTTACTACACGCAAGCAAGCAAAATTATTTCGGATGACTACAAATACAATCATTCAGACACCAAAACTGGCATAATGCCCTTTCAATTTATTCTGTAAAGACAGACACTCACGAAATATCGCTTCATACCAGCAGCACGTAGGTCATGTTCTCG
>NC_089795.1:39387767-39437767 GCF_040412425.1 Macrobrachium rosenbergii
AGGATCCATATATAAGTTACCGTACTACTTGGAAATAGAGCGAATATATCAGAATATTTTCACAATATTTACTTCTAAGACTTTTGGAAATATGAACACACGCAGAAAGATAGTTTTATGTACATGACTTTGGTGATAAACATAATATATAAATATATATATTTAGAATTAATGTTAGCCTATTTAATTCTGCATTTAAAGTTGTTACTCAAGCATTTGACACCAAAGGTAATGAGAGGAAGAAAATAGTGCGCAAAAAAATTTAATCAAGAGATTATGGCAGAGAAAAGAGCTGGCACATAAAGATTTATAATTCGAAGAAATTGTCAGCAAAAGTCTGATCTGAATATCAAATTCCCCAGAAACCTGTATTCGACAGTGAGTCCCTAGTATTCTGGGAGGCGAAGCCTCATTTTATATCTCTGTCTTTTAATTTATTTATAGGTAATCAGCAAAAGTCTATTCTGAATATCAAATTCCTCAGAAACCTGTATTCGACAGTGAGTCCCTAGTATTCTGGGAGGCGAAGCCTCATTTTATATCTCTGTCTTTTAATTTTTTTATAGGTAAAATTATCATTTCCCTCGTTAGTTTGCCACTGCCTGTTTGTTGTTTTACAAACAATCTTGGTATAAGCGCAGTGAGTCTCAATTTTATCATAAGCGGTGTGCACTTATCCCCTCATTCCTGACTTCCCGTAAGTTGAAACCCATTTAGCCTACATACTTTGCTAAGTTGATTTAATATTTTGCTTAACAATGATTTTTATTCCATGCAGGCTACAATGGTTCGCAATCTCTCTGAATGAACGATACGTCTTCATTAATATATTTCCTATCTTGACAAAATAATGTTAATAAGATGATACTATTTAGCAGCCATATTTTTTTTTATCAAATTTATGGTATTGACCAGTCACCACTTTTAGTTAGGCTATACAAACACCTTTATTGAGGTTCGCTTTGTGAGTGAATGGTGTGTTGACAAAGGCTATAGATTCATGAAACCAAATGAATGAAAATTAATAACGATTCTGGTAACCAGCTGAGAGCTGCTGCTTCATTTGTTTGTCTTTGTAAACGATGCAGCGTTATACATTTTGTTTACATGCAGGTATATGAAAATAAACAAGAAAAAATGCACCGAGGTTTCTTCGACGCAATCGAGTTTTCTGTACAGCGCATAATGTCGTATGAGCCGCAGCCCATTTAACTTTAAGCCACGTCCGGTGGTGGCCTGTCCTAAAGCGTTGCCAAACGCGCGATGATGGCTAACTTTAACCTTAAATAGGATAAAAACTACAGAGGCTAGAGGGCTGCAATTTGGTAGGTTTGATGATTGGAGGGTGGATGATCAACATACCAGGTCGCAACCCTCTAGCCTCAGTAGTTTTTAAGAACTAAGGTCAGACAGAAAAAAGGGTGGACGGACAGACAAAACCGTCACAGTAGTTTTCTTTTACAGAAAACTAAAATATAAATTCTGAGCAGGATATTCTATAAAATTTTTTGCGAATCCCATATCTTAAAATTAGAAATAGCAAAGCTGGTATCCTAGACCCATGAATTTTCTCTTTATATTCTAAAATGAATTCCTCTAACATGACTTATCGTTAACCCTGAAGTAAAAACTTGGGGAGATTTCCGAGAATAGCCTACACCAAAATATAGACATCAGATTACGTTAAGAGAATATATCTTATTTTATCTACAAAAATCGGCCAGTTTGGGGTGTCACAGGCCACTAACCATACAAGATAACTGTGAAAAATTGCAATACACTGAAATTTAAAAACATATTCTTGATTAGTAAAAGAAATTATTAAACATACCTAGTTTAAACCAAAATTCATTATCGCCCTCAAGACCATTCAATGCAATTTCTGACTCGAAAAGTCATCTGTAAGGAAATGAATTCTAAAGAGACCATTACTAACAATCCTAGTGAACAGGAAACTAAATCACATCTCCAAGGCCTAGACTGATACACAGTATCATGGTAACTATTTATTTTCATTTATAAATAAAGATCAAGTTGAAACAATAACTGCTCATAGCCCGATGTCAAGATGTCTTTGAAGAATATTATTATTCATCATAACTAACCATAATTGAAGACTACATAATTTGTGTCCTAAAAAAAGAAATGGCTATCTGAACCGAAATACAGCAAAGGATATCGTAACCACTTCTCTGCTACGGGGAAAAAAATCCGAAAAATACGAAATTTCAGATGAAAATCATCACGTATTTATTCCACCACTGTACGTGATAATCTTGTTGTTATATTCTTAAATTACGTTCGATGGGCGATGGATGCGCGGTTAGTTAGAGCTTAGGTGTGTTATAACAAACACCCATACTAATACCAGTATATATATATATATATATATATATATATATATATATATATATATATATATATATATATATATATATTATATATATATATAATATATATATATATTATATATATATATATATATATATATATATATATATATATATATATATATATATATATATATATATATATATATATATAATATATATATATATATATATATATATATATATATATATATACATACATACATACATACATACATACATAATACGTGCACACACACTATATATGTATATATATACATATATATATGTACCTGCAAACTGTGTACATATATATATACAGCACATATAAACAAATATACAGTATATCTGTACATGTACACTGTGTGTAAATATATATATATATATATATATATATATATATATATATATATATATGTATCTATATACATATATATATATATATATATATATATATATATATATATATATATATTTATTTACAATTTACATGTACATATATGTATATATACATACATATATGTATAGTGTGTAAGCACTTATTATGTTCTTAAAGTATGTGAAATGTATGACTGATTAAATTAGTGGCAAGACATGTTATCACAAATACACATACTATTATCAATTCATATAGCTATATATATGTGTGTGCGTGTGTGTTGTGTGTGTGTGTGTGTGTACATATACATGCAAACATACACATTATAACATATATATTATATAATATATATATTATATAAGAAAAAGGACGACAGTCAAAAGGCCTCGCAGCACTCCAGTGTTTCTCTTTCCTTCGTGGATTTTGTCTTTATTTCATCACGTTCCATATTATCAACCCAGAAAGGTTTCTAACTCAATACAAAACACCTACCCCGTGACAGACATACAAACACAGACAAAACATATGAAATTTTCATTTTTACGTCACCTTTTCCTTCAGTGCTTTTCGGGTTAATTCTCATTGTTCACCTGAGGCTCCACCTTTCCTTCCAGGCACTGTCAGACGTATAATTAACTTACAACAATAAATTCAAATCCCCAATAACGTCAATTTTTTTCAGAATTTACATGAATTTTGATCATAATTTATGATAATTGTTAATATAATTGTTTATTACCTTGATAATATCAACACTGATACATAACCGTTATTACTTTTAAATATAAATCGTATTATTCTATAAATGTATCTGTTGGGGACGTCCTCAAACTTCTCCTACTGCAAACCCTATAATCAGTTTAGTACATCCAAAAAAATAAACAGGTGTGTTTGACTGTATTAGAATTACTTCCATTCAGTCATAAAGCAACGTAGTCCAAAATATAACTTCTATCACCACACCAGTCAGCCCTTACAATTCTCGCCACGGAAAAAAGTAGTAACAGACCAAATATTTCTGTGACAGACTTACCCCCTCATTGAAAACTACTCGCATCGAAATTACCACATTTTTTTCGGGTTCATCTTAAGCCAAACGTATCTTAATCATACCCTACTAATAGAAATACGAATTCTCAAGTACCTTGTGGTATTAATATCATCACATCTAAGTACTTAATCCACGAAAAACAAATTCGTAGTTACGGGCACAACTTTGGAGATCAAGAACTAATTCATAACCATCCGCGCATGCGTATTAGTAGATCCAATGCTTCTGTGGCAAATCTACACAGTCATTAAAAAATTACTCAGGACGAAATTACCACATTTTTTTTTTCAAATTTCCTGTTAAGACAAACGTATCTTAACTACAGATTGCCAATAAAATACAAGTTCTTAAGTAAATTGAGGTATTACCATCATCATATCTAGAACATATCTCCTTCGTTTTGTTGTGCAGTGAATTTCAAGTAATAGATAAAAGGTCCGTCTACTGTTGAAAGGGAGACAGAATTTCTCCCCTCCCCCTAATATACACACAAATACACAGACACACCTAAGCACGCGTCTAGAAGTGAAAGATTTTTTGTTTGTTATCTTTGTTCAGTGATGTCGTTTATTCTTTTCTAATAGAGGAACGTAACTTCCTCTCCCCCTTTATCTTCCCCTTCCTTCTCCGTCCCCCTTTCGGTTCCCCTCTACCTTCCCTCTTCTTTTTCCCCTCCCCCTCGCCTCCCCCAATACCTTTCTCCTGACCCTTCCCTCCACTCCCATTTACCCACTCATTCCCCTTCCCTCCCCTTCCATTTCCAGTACTTTTCCCCTCCCCTCCACATCTCCTTCCCCATTCCCCTCCTCCTCTATCGTCTCACTTCTTTCCCCTTTCCCCCTCTTTTCTCACCCTCCCCCTTCCCTCTTCCCTCCCACTACCCGTAGACTGTTACTCAAAGTTTTAACGGGCCTACCCGTAGTTTGTGTAATTTAATATACAAATATGTGTATATATACATGTAAATTGTTTAAATGTATCTATCTATCTGTGTATGTATATATATATATATATATATATATATATATATATATATATATATATATATATATATATATATATATATATATTTCTACTATGGTAGGCCAATAATTCTGTTATATTCTAAAAGTACGTTCGATGAATGAGCATTAGATTTATATATATAGATAGATAGATAGATAGATAGATAGATATAATGCATAGTATATATGTGCTCGTATGTTATATATATACACATATGTGTATATATAAAGTATATATATACACATGATATATATGTATACATATACATATACGTAAACTGTGGCCACACATAAGTACGATAATTTTTTTCATTTGAATTCATCTAACAAACACTCACCCATGCATCTACTAATAATATATATATATATATATATATATATATATATATATATATATGTGTGTGTGTGTGTGTGTGTGTGTGTGTGTGTGTGTGTTTATGTACGTAAAATGTAGCCACACTTACAAGGATCATTCTTTCAGTTGAGTTAGTCTGGAAAAGAAACAATGGCAAGGGAAAGAAACAATAAAAAAAAAAAGTTTTGTAACACTCACCATTGCATGCACTAACACACATACAGACATATATAGGCCTATATATATACACGTATATATATGTGTACATATATATTCATATACGATCATTTTTTCAGGTGAGTTGGTCTAACGAGAAGCAATGGCAAGTGTAAGACACAATTTAAAAAAAAAGTTATTTATAACACTCACCATGCATCTAGTAATCCTTCGTAAGGCCGCTCTTTCGTTTCAGCACCTGCTTAAGCCTATCGGGGATAGAATTCGCCAATTTCTGCTGGGGAAAGGGTTCAAAGCTGTCCCAGATCGCGCGTATGGCGATCTCGAGGTTGTCGAGGTTGTCGTATCCTCTGCCCTTCAACAAGACTTGACCGCTGCCCAAAGGTTTTTTACCGGGGGCAAATCTGGGGAACTGCCTGACCAAGACTTAATATGGTCAATTTTGCAATCGTTTAGCAATCAGTGACATAATAACTGGCGAGAGTGAGGGCGAGTGAATCCTGACGTAATTGGCGGCGTGGCACCTCGCACCGTCCTGCTGCAGATGATTCCAAAATGTCGCCTGACAGAGTCAGGTAAAATCTCTGTTGACGTGTTCGCTCCTGGGAAGAAACACTAAACCTCCCATGCCACCATACCAAAAATCACCTTCA
The DNA here is from genome assembly GCF_040412425.1 of Macrobrachium rosenbergii. NCBI lineage: Eukaryota > Metazoa > Arthropoda > Malacostraca > Decapoda > Palaemonidae > Macrobrachium > Macrobrachium rosenbergii. The sequence continues at coordinate 39,393,756 of NC_089795.1, forward strand.
CACCATAACATTCTGGTGGAACCTGACCGGGAGAGCAACATGTTTAGGCCAGAACTTATCACTAAAAGGCAACTCCACCCCGTCTTTCCCCCTCCCCACACACGAGGAATATAGCATTTCCCATCCTTCCTCTTCTTTTGCGTCTGGATGGTACGTGTGGATACGTGCCCAAGCAGTTGAATATTATGTTTTTAATTTCCTTGTACTATTCAAGACTGGTGGTCTATATGCCGTTTCCTAAGCATGAGAGTGCGAGGAGAAAGCTTACGGGGGCTATATGACCAAGAGAAGGGTAGATCCCCCACCCGGCTGGACGCCATGAACTTGGCAACAAGACGTCAACAGTTCTTCACCTGTCACTTTGCTTCACAATTTCACTTGTTTTCAACCCCACCTTATGACATTCAGTTACACGGACTATATATCATGGATGGTAAGCTTCTTAGAAAAGTTACACATTCGTGATACAAACACAATCAAGTAGGAACACTGCTGGTTTACGATACACTTCGTATACTCACAAACTGAAATCAGCTACTGATAACTGATCTACTTCCTATCTCAGGGGGGTTGTGGGAGGAAGGGTTGGGGTAAGTTGACATTTAGTCATTTTTGCTCGTAGATTTTTTTCTCGAGATAAAAATTGTATGGGAAATGATCAATGATTATAGTCGGTTTCATTTCATCTGTCCATTCATGGGTAACTGATTAATTGTGGGTTATCTGGCGTCACAACTACCAGGGTCACAGACGCCGTCCACTCATGGGTAAAGATACGGCACATGCGCATGAGTAGCACGTCAGTGAGTGACATTCAGCGTTTCTGAAATCGTTGGCTCATTGTGATAAATATTAAACTATTTGTCCGAAAACGCATTTAAATGTTTACATAGAAAAGAACCCTCGCCCCTTCTGAAATAATTCATAAACACATCTATCTTTATTCATGAAAAATGTACCAACGCAAGCACACGAAAGACTAGGTTGTATCCAACATTTTACTCAGATCAAACGCAAACGAACGATGAGCTTTCAACCATTATGATTGATCTCATTAGTTGTAGCCCGGACCACTCTTAGACCTAAACTCAAAACGTACTCAAATCACAATATTTTCTTGTCATTCAAATTTTATTCTAAGTGCAGTTTCATTGGAAGTGTATGGAGATAACTTTATGATACCAAATATTGTTGACCTCTAAAACATGAAGCGCGGACCAATGAAGCTAGGCCTATGCTAATTATTTTCCAGGCATTTTATTCTATTAACATTCTTTTAAGAACGCATTCATTCCATTTCAGTCAGAAATTAATCTTTTATTGAAAATTTTATTTATTCATTCTATCAATTATCGTTTCAATGCCCAACAATAAAACAAAAAAATTGTATGCCTAGGCTAGCCATTTATACCGTGTGTTAACAACGCAGGAGGATGGAAACTGAATGGGATTTTAAACTTTAGCTGGATAAGTTATTTAGCTAAATAGTCCCGAAAGTCCCCAGGCACTGAGCTAATACAATTATTTGTATGCTCAAGAAAAAAAATAGATAATTATGCAGAGTATTCTGGAAAGAAAACCATAATACCATAGCTGTGCCATGTTATAACTAAAAATATCCCGCCTTCCCGCCAATACAGTAGTGGTTTTTCCATTCACCTCCCCACGTCCTAGACAGCCTCATAGACAACGCTGTTCCTTGCTTATTTCGAATATATTAACCTACAAATGTAATTTGCATGCAAGAAATTATTAAAATACCCCTTACTCGGACTCGCATAACCATGTGTCTTTTTATGCACCTACAGTGAGATAAAATAATTGTTTAAAGGCCATCGTTCGTTTGCACTTGCCCTGAGTAGACTGTTTGTTAAAAGTCGTCATTCAACTAGACAAGCCCTGTGTCTGCCATGTGTTCTGTATGCCATGTGTTCCGCCTACAAGGTCATCAGAAATCCCGTCTTGTTACTTAGGTCCAGCGCCTCCAGGTGGATAGCAAGACGTTGATGCCGTCTGGACGTTAAGGGCGTTTTTTTTTTTTTTTAATTTTAACCGACATCGTTTCTGCGATTATCAGTCTCCGGTTTGTATTTTCTTGTCCAATTACTATTGTTTCTTGTATCGATAAAATTAAAGAACCCCACCCTAACCGTCCCGACGGCATGACGCTATGTCCTACCACCCGCTAGGAGGCAAAAGGAGTTGGACCCAGGTAGATAGTTGTACCCCTCACCTGAGGACGGTGTAACTGACACCGAAAGAAGTACTTATCGTGAGCGTAAATAACAATCGATTTCTGTACATCGTATAATCAGGGCCACCGAAAACAGATCTATCTTTCGGTGGTCTCGGTGTAATATTGTATGAGCCGCGGCCCATGAAACTTTAACCACGCCCGGGTGGTGGCCTGGTCTATGTCGGTGCCAGACGCACTTTTATGGCTAACTTTAACTTTAAATAAACTAAAAACGACCGAGGCTAGAGGGCAGCAATTTGGTATGTTTGATGAGTGGAGGGTGGATGATCAACATACCAATTTGCAGCCCTCTAGCTTCAGTAGTTTTTAAGATCTGAGGGCGGACAGAAAAAGTGCGGACGGACAGACAAAGCCGGCACAACAGTTTTCTTTTCAGAAAACTAAAATCGTGGTTTTTCCTGATAGGGTCAGTGAGAGAGACAGGTAATAAGAGGAGAGCGACAATAATGCACTGTGCTTCCTGTTATCTCCACTTTTACATCTATATGAGACTTGATCCATTTAAATAATAGAATTGTTGTTTGCTTGTGTTATTTGCTTACAAGACCTTATTCGAGAGGAGACACCTCTGTGCATATTATCATTGACAACTTTGGCATTCGTACTTGAAAAATGTTTCCCATCATCTTTTGGTTCTCTCACTGCCATATCGTTTTCGCAGCCTCACTTTCCCCTCCCCCAATAAAGAAATACTCGAGATATGTGTTTTAAGTAGTAGTGAATTCATAAGGTTAGTTTTAAGAACTACATAACAAAATAATCTTCAGTACTGGTTTATGTAAAAGAACTTGTAAAAATACCGAAAATTAAAGGTGAACTATAATGAATATTCTTGTCAGTGAATTTTGTAAGTTAAAAAAAACTTTGTGTCATGCTAAGCATTATGAAACTAAGTATACTAGTATAGAGCCATATTTAGATCTTTTTAACTATACAAATATCAACGAAGTCTCCCTAGCCCCAAGCTACCTACGAATGAATCTTGTCAAATAATCTTTTTATATTTTTTTTATTTTTTCAACCTTTAAGAGCGAATTCATGCGAAGAGAGAGTGCATTAAGGGTAGGAATCTTACATACAAAAGACATATTGCTTTAATATTTGATCACACCTACACCAGTAAATAAATGCATCGTTTATGGAAACCTAATTGAAGTGATAAAGATGGTTAAGAAAGAAAAACTATCAAAATGTTTGTGGCCATTTCACCTCTGCTAACAGAAAACTCCGATAATTTCTGGCAAGAGGCAAAATATTGCAGACAGAGTCATTTATTGGCCAAGAAAGGAAACATTACCTATGGCATCAGTTTGATATTTTCTCAAGTCCAACAGATGGGATTAACTTACACTCATCACTACTTTGGTGATTCCATTTTAACAGTAGGGGAGGAGGAGTTAAATATACTTATCAAACTGGCATTATTGCTCTCTATTTTTATGTGATAATATCTAAATTAATTCTGGAGTAAGTTTGCACTTTGCGCATATTTAAAAGAAAAATATATTTTCCATGTTGACTGAGGTTTTGGTCATTCGTGATGTTGGGCTTTCCCGTCCTAAGGCACTTGAGGTTCCTATCGAGAGAACAGGATTAGTTTTAATTCCCTACTAACAAACTGAGATTCCATTGAATATTACAGACAGACGTAGAAGGATGCGTATAAAAGTAACCTCTAGCAGTTAAATAAACCGTGTTCAGCAGGCGATCTTCATGCCTTTGGAAATTGTTTATTATTTTCGGATTTTAATATTAGTATATAAATGCCCTTAATCGTCGTCTTTAAACCTTCGTTACTACCAGAAGAGAGAGAGAGAGAGAGAGAGAGAAGAGAGAGAGAGAGAGAGAGAGAGAGAGAGAGAGAGAGAGAGAGAGAGAGAGAGAGGGCGGGCGTGTTTTGTGTAGTATTGTACATATGAAACTGGTGGTGAAGAGTATGGGTATTACAGTTAAACACTAATGGGAGGTTATCTGATCCTGGAATTATGCTTCCGAGATCTATTTTAAACTGAATTAAAATTGTTCCTTCTTGTTCTTTTTTAATTCAAAATTAGTTATGTAAATAATTTCGTTAGTTATTTGTCATTTTAACACTCGAGCTTTTTTCCATTTTTAATTTTCCAAATGAAGAAACTTTTGTCCAGCGTAGCATAATGAACTGACGTAGTTCTATCAAGCCCAAGCTAACTGCACGAAAAACAAGGTAACAATTTTTCCAACTATATGAGCGAGTTCATGTGAGAAGGTGATGCAGTAGTGTATGCATTTTTATTTTTAATCCTGTAAGTGAAATGATAACACGGAAAAGAGCGAAAGCCAATCGAATGGTTAACAGCCTTTCGCCTTTGCCCTGGGAGAAAATCCGGTAACTTCTGGTATGAAGTACAAAAGTGAACTTATGAAGCCCGTTGGATATGCTTCACTCAAGGTCCCAAATGATGGCCTCAGCCTGCACTTTTTACTGTTCGAGTGATTCCATTTTCACAGTAAGAAAGAAGTGTTAGATATACGTATTAAATTGTCATTATAATTATGCGTTTGAATACAATTCTATCTTCAATAACTCTCAAATAAATATCTGGTGTAAATACGCATATCACACACAAATTAAAATAATTTACTTTTAATATGGATAATATATTTTTCACATTTCCTGAGGTATTTTACCTATATGTTAATGGTTTTTCCCGTCCTGGTGTATCTTAGGCACCAACTGAGAGAACCCGATTTATTTCAGTTCTCCACCAATAAAAGGAGTATCCATTGCATGACAAAGATAGGCGTAGCAGGATCGGTATAATCGGTAATTACTGACAGATAAAACCAAGTTCAGGATACGTGATCGTCAGAGCTTAGGTAATGTTATATAGCATAAAATAAATTTCGGAGTTTAATTGAAATTTATATTTCATATTTTATAATCTATCGTGTCATTAATATCCATATATAATGGGAGGAGAGAAAGAGTTTTGGGTACGTTTGTAAACATGAAACTGACGATTATCAAATGTCGTGGATTAATAAGAAACAATGTAATCCTACAATTACAATAATTACTTTGCCGTTACGATCACAGGGGAGGCGAGAGTACACAGGGGACTTTGATTCGAGAGATAATCGCTTAAAGTGGCTTCAGGAAGACACAATACCTAAACGCATTCGCTGATGTATAGTTCGAAAAATGTAAGTAAAGGTTTGGTTTCAGTATCGAATTACTGCCATTTTTTTTTAAATCTCTTCCTTTATTAATTCCTTCCACAAGTTGCCATTTAACGTTACAGCTTTTTTTTTTTTGCACTCTTGGTATAACCGCAGTTTCGTGTCAGATGCTAAGCGATTCCCTTTTATCATCGGCGATTTTCGCAGATATTCTCGCCCTATAATTTAGTTCTTTCTAGAGCAAATGCCTTTGGTCTCTGAACTGACTTTGTCCTAGACTTCCGCACTTACTCTAGGTTAAGAAAACCAAACCTCGTTTTGGCAGGTTCATTTTATTTTATGGTGAGTAAGGTTTTTGTGTGTCCACGGTATAATTTCACTGACGCCATTTACTATACGATATAGAGATTATATATATATATATATATATATATATATATATATATATATATATATATATATATATATATATATATATATATACAGTATGCATGTGTGTTATATATGCAACATTTATATATATATATATATATATATATATATATATATATATATATATATATATATATATATATATATACAAATAACTACAAAAATACATAGATGTATCCATTATATGTATATTTATATAATATATATATATATATATATATATATATATATATATATATATATATATATAAATATATATATCAATATATACTGTATATATATATATTATACATACATATATATATAAATATATATATATTTTATATATATATATATATATATATGTATATATATATATATATATATATATATATATATATATATATATATATATATAAGAATTAAGCTTCAAATGCCCTTCCTTTAATATCCAATTGCTCTACCTCGGAAATAATTTATTTTCATACATGTTACCCGAAGGGGAATTTTTTTAGTTGATAACAAGTTCGTCGTGTGGTTTAACGCGCGTCGTTGTAGACCTGAGGTCTTGTCTTCCGTGGTTCGAGCCCACGAGACGACGAACTTATTATTAACAAAAAAAATTCCCCTTCGGGTAACGTATATGAAAATGCATTATTTCCGAGGTAGAGCGAATTGGATATTAAAGGACATTTGTAGCTCAATGCTTGTATATGAATCACGGTGAAGTGATAAAATTCATTCATATATATATATATATATATATATATATATATATATATATATATATATATATATATATATATATATATATATCACTTCGAGGATGTCTATATGTGTAGCAATCCTTGCTCAGATTTTAATGTTTCCTGTCCAATGACTACCTGCAGGCTACGTTGAGTAAAACTCTTGAACAGAATATGCGTAACATTCTCACGGTAAACAAAACTCCAAAGTTGCAGCGAGCAAAGTTAGCGGTTCGTCTCTTGTTTTGCACGGTTGGATGAAGCAGGAACTTGTTTCCAAGTAATGATATTCCCGGCGCGTTTAACCTTTTTTGCGCAGAGATTTTTTTTTTTGGGTGGAGGACGAGGTGTAGGGCGGGGAGTTGGGCGGAAGTTAACAAACTTAATCTTCCTGGCCCGGAAACTATGGGACGGGGAAGGGATTTTCTCCAATAATAATAATAATAATAATAATAATAATATAGCTATCATCACTAAGTTTCCAGACACCCAACAGCAATCTTAATTTTCTTTGCCTTATCCATAATGACAGAATGAAGCGTGAACTTTTGGAAGTTAATTCATGATCGTAAAGATTCAAAGCCTCATTTCCCATGGATTACTAAACCGTTTGTTGGAGATGATAGGCGCTAAGAGAGTATGAGGGTCGACGTTTTGCTCTTGAGTCGTGTAGGAAGTTATTAGAGGTTTTCATTTATCCATTACATGTTTCCCGACTCAGAATCTTCGGTAAATATTTCATCACCTAATAACGTTATATTTTGTCGATATTTGCTTTAAAGTCGTGGCTGTTAGGGCAATATCTTGATTGACTACATGTTGGCCTCACCGTCTATTTTCCAAGGAATAAAGAAATATTCTTATATAAAACAAAATGAATATATCGCTTAACTTTCATTCTAGCTTTTTCATCAGTAAACTTTGCACAAATCATATAATATGCCAAATAGGGTGGTTTATATTCATATGAATTTAATTGCATTTTACTTGATTTTAATTCACTGAAATATTAACATAGATATTTATTTATTCAATTGTGCTTCAAACTGAAGACATAACAAGATTAAAAACTTCTGTCTAATTTAGGAGATTCACCTCAGGAGATGGATTTATTACGTGTTTTTCTGTTTACTCTATACATATTAGACAATAGCAGTCTTGCGACATAAACCAAGTGTTTCTTTGTAATATTCGTATTTATCTTTGTTTTCCGGTAAAATACATGCATTTTCTGTTACGTGCAATGACAGGACCAATAATAATACACACACACACACACACACACACACACACACACACACATATATATATATATATATATATATATATATATATATATATATGTATATATATATATATATATATATATATATATATATATATATACACACAAATAATCGTTTAATATCCAATTCCGCTACATCGGGAATATCCTCGATGGTGGCTCAATGCTTTGACAGTCGAATGGATTCGTTGGAAGGTACTGTGTCGAGGGATCGAGACACGGCGGTACCGATCCATTTATCACTTTAAAAAATTCCATTTCGGTGATAATTCCCCAACGGGGATATTCACGAAGTAGCGTGAATGGATATTAAACATTTGTAGCTTCATGATTGTATATAAAATCACGGTGTGATAAAAATTTCATATATATATATATATATATATATATATATATATATATATATATATATTCAGTATACATACACACATACATACACACACATATATACATATATATATATATATATATATATATATATATATATATATATATATATATATATATATATGTATGTATATAAATAAATAATACGAAAGAGAGAAGGCAAGCAAACATAAGTATATAACGGAAAATTATTTAATTGAATGCATTATACGAGTAAAATTACACATATGGCTCAAGAACTCTTCAAACTGTATAAAAGGCTCTCAACTTTTTTGAGCCCTACTTCATGGGATCTAGTTTAACATGTTCTTATTCAGAATTCCTAGCCAGTAAATTTTGATGTTCCTTACGTTTACTTGAAACTATAACGCTATATTTCAATTACTCAATTTTGCTTGTGTGATGTATCTAATAAAAAATACCCTCTTTCTTTTAGCTGTTGTACATAATTGTGCAAACATTAAACAATCCTTTAAAATTAGTTTCACTTAAAAAATTTTTTCTGCTATGAACGAATGTCTGCTCCTCTCCAGACCCCTTACCATTATGAAATCAAGACTTTCATCCTGTATGGAATAAAACCAAAATACGATCTGAGAAACTGGAATGATAATTCTCAGGAATACAAATCAAATGAGAAATTATTAAAACTTTAACGATACTGAAGTAGTTCGGAATAAGTTGAATAAGTTTGTTGGAGAAGTTTGTTGGAGCACAGCTGAAGTGCTTTTTTACTTTTTTATAAATTTTCTACTTACTGAAAGATGACTCTCCATCAAATGAAACAAGAAACTTTGAAGTACAGGCAAGTAGCAATATAAAACTGTGCATTTTCATAGTTAATATTTTGGTAACATAATAACCAGAATCAACATTTTTTCATTTTCTGTTGCTCTTGAATATAGTTTTTTTTATATTATCTTAAATTCGCTTAAAGAAGTTTCCGCTGATGCAGACATAGCGAGAACAATAAAGCATTTATGGCGCAGGCTTATAATAAAATGGTCCACTTCTGTAGCTGATACCGTGCTTTAAAATATGAGTTAAAAAACCTGGAGATACTTTCCGACATGTAATTTTTCAGCGTATACAAACATCTGAACGTCTTATATTTTCCGAAATTATTTATTCCCCAAATGGCAGTTTACCTTCAACCTCAGTTTATGTTAAAAGTATAGTTCTGTGTTCAACAAATATTCCTAGAGCACGTTTGTGCATAGCAGAAATTAATAATTTACTTTTACTATCACAAGCTTATTAACTGATATTCAATTTTCTAAAACATTTATTATAAAGGGCTATTTTTTCTATGGCCATTTCTCCATTTTACACATTCTTTTTTCGATAGAAAGGTTCTAAGCATAAAATGCTGAGTGAGTTCGAAAAAAAATTGCTTTCTGAAATTGCAGTCAGCGGCTCATTTTCTTCAGGTAACTATCCTCCTCAGGAATTTTTTCGAAAGTAATGTGATCTCAGGATCATATTCCAGCAATCAGAATTTGTGAGTAATGAATGTTTTTTCTTTATTCTGGTTCTAGTTTGCTATCGAACCATGGCAGGCAGCGTAAGCTATAATGATGACCTCATTTAGTGGTTTTGGCACAAGTTTTGAGACAAATATTGAACAAAGTACTCTGTACTACCAAGACCCATGGCGGGTCGTCAACTGGGGAAGCTTGTTTAGTCCTTTAGTACAATGAGAGAAGCCTTAAGGATCAAAACAAGTTCCCAGGATCAAAGATAAACTCACGGTTTGATATTTAGGACGTCTTTCCCCACCCCCCGCAACCACGCCCACGTTTTTCCCCCTCCTCCACACCCAAAAATCGAAAAGTAAACCACAGAAGCGAGTCCCTCTACAAATTCATAAAGAAATTATGCATGAAAAAGCTTAAGTCAGATGACCTACGATTCTCTAAGGATAAAAGAATCCAGTGGATATAACATGTAAAGAATATCTGAGGGAAAAAACTCAGATTCAGGAAGGCAGTGTCGGATTATCCGTGGGAGTGAAACTGCTGGGAGAAGAGTTGAATGAGAAATGAGAGGCCGGGAATGCTCCAATTTCACTAGGTGAGAAAGCTATTGATCTACCTGGATGGAAGTGATGGGGGAAAAGTTGGCATTTACAGTAAAACGACATTTTCTCACTAAGTGAACAGATGAGGATATCAGATTTCCTCACCATACAAGAAATTCCCAAGAAGTACAGAGGTAAAACGATTCCTTGGAGGAAACAAAAGGAGCAGGAGAACTTACCGAGGTGGTTGCTAGGGATGTCTAGATGGCTGGGAAACAAGTGAGGCAGAGCCAAGGATTAGAAAGAATTTTTTTGCAAAAGAATGAAAATAAGCGTCAGTACTAGAGGTTAAGACTGCACCAGCAACAAATAAAACTAGGTGAAGTTTAGAATACCAACATAAAACTATTCTCATGAACAATAAAAAGGTCGTATGTTAGCATCTTAGCTATTTTCGTATTGTGAGAAGTAATGGGAAGTTAGGAATCATCACAAAGAAATGGGCGTGGGCTGAACACTAGAGAAGGGGAAATTGGGCAGCAATTTCTCAACTATAACTAATGACAGATAAATATTAGACTTTTTGGCATGGTCAAATAAGCGTTCTTTACTGAATGTTTTTCACCATTTCTAGGTTAAAAAAAATAAGCCTAATGTCCTCTCGTTTTCTCTTAATAGGGTTATCCCACGAGGAAGAGTTCATGATGGATCAAGGTCGCCTTGATTTGACAAAAACAACTTCCTACATAAGACAATTAACGTAAAAAACATCTGAAATTATTATAATTCAATTAACGTGAAAAACATCGGAAATTATTATAATTCTTTTTGTCAACACATTTACAAAATTTAACATTAATATGCTATCAATGTATTCACGAAAAAGAAGTGGATGAAAATATAACGAAATAATAGTAAAAGAATAAAAAAGATAATTTCCTTGTTCGTTTCTTCATGGAGGCAAAGAACGGGGGAAACTGGAATGTCTCCAGTAAAAAGACGTGAAAAGACATGTGCGCTGAAATGGAATCATCGTTAAATGGCAAGTGCTTGCTATATTTAGAACACGTAACAAGTGTTTTCAAAGAAGCATGAAGGATATTACAAAATGAAGTTGCTCAACCTAACTGGAACTGAGAAACAGAAAAAAAATAATAAGGACGAGGTACATGTATAAGGAATTTAAACAATGGAATCGGAGGATTTTAAATAAGACACGTTTTACCACATGACTAAATTCATGATGCCCAACATATGCAAACGCTTGAAGGTATGTGATCACGAATATGTATACCGCATGCCTTTATTATCACATATATATTAGCACCAACTATGCGCTTGCGCACGGGTTTCTCCTATATTTGCGTATATATTAATTTTTTTTCAGGTGCACTAATGACTATCACACAATGGCGTAAAACAAGGCTTTTCTTGTATGTATAAATAAAATATATATATATATATATATATATATTATATATATATATATATATATATATATATATATATATATATGCACACACGTGCACACACACACACACACACACATATATATATATATATATATATATATATATATATATATATATATATACATGCATATATATATATTTTATATATATATATATATATATATATATATATATATATATATATATATATATATATATATATAAGTTGAATGTCAAGGAAAATGACAGGCAGAAGTTCAGTACCGAGCGCTTTCACGTGTTTATTCACACATTCTTCAGGGCGCAGATGAGACACAGATGAAAAGAAGGTTACAAGGTAAACAAAAAGAACAAGAATACCAGATAGTTAATTGTCAAAGGGTAATAAACAAAGAGATAATCCAGGATAATCCGCGATCACGCGATCACAAACTAAATATATATAATATATATATATTTATGTATATATACATATTTATTTATATGTATATGTATATATATAAACATATTAAATATATATATGTATATATATATATATATATATATATATATATATATATATATATATATATATATATATATATATTCGCTGTTCTATTGTTTATTCAATGGAATATAAAGGAAACTGATATCATCCCTTTACCATTCATCAATTCATTCCCCGTTAGATGATCCAGCTGAAAGGCAAATTCCCCTCGAAGTGATTTAGAGTATTATCGGTTATAATGAAAAATGTCAAATGCCTCACGCCTCTAGTACGTCGAAGATTCTAATTTTTTATTCAAGTTAAAATGACAGAGTGATTGCCCATATCCAATTATTTTTTAGATTTATTATATATTTATTTGATCTGTTGTTTTCTCTTATTTTAGGTTAATCTCCCAATCATGGTTTACTGCCTTGTTATGGGTAAGGTAGCAAATGCCTTTCTTTCAGTTTTAGGCATTTCTTACATACGGAATATATGAACTGAACACATATATAACCCCAATTATGACTCATATACGCAAATGTAAAATGGGGAAAGTGTAATTTGATTTAGTAACTCATTCCTATTACTGGTCCGCATTTCATAAAACGAAAATACATAACTATATTCTCCATGCAAATTACTTCTTATCTTTCACAAACAAATCCATTGTATGCAAAATCACATTTTAAATTTCCTTGCCTGTTGGGAAAGGTATTATGGGTTGCTTTCCATAAGTTGCCAGAGCAAGCCATTAACAAATAATGTAAAACCCGTGACCTTCCTAATATAATGCGTCTAGGAAATGAATATTTTATGACCATTATTAATGCTATTAGTTCATATTAACGTAATCCCTCATTTCATTCAGTCCATTGACCTTACTCACTGGTACAATATTCTTTCGGAAATGAAACCTCAGTTTGTGGGGAAAAGTCACAACAAAGGGTTAAACTTTAATCAGTCAAGTCAAAGGATATTAAATAATATGTGCTCAGGATTTCATTGATGAAATCGGTTAGGGAGGTTGGAAGTGCAAAGGTGAAGTAAATATGACCTTTCAAGTCTTTTTTCAAAGATTAGTATATTGTAACCATTCTATAAGATGACCGTATAATGTTACGACAACGTAGTAAAGATATTTGTTTTATAACAAAGAAGTGTTTATAAACTGATGGAAACGTAAAAGAAATTAATCCAGACATTTTGGCAAAATCAATAGAAAAAATATCATACAGAGAAAACGTAAAAAAATGCAGATCGTAGAAAGAGTAGGTTATGGCATGGAATAAAATGTCAACCAACTGTTAGAAAACCGTGAGGAGGAGATACATAACAAAGGTTCAAAACAACCTAGGATGATGTGAAACACTTTTATCCCTACATTTGGGAGAGAAAGAGAGCTCTTCGTTGGGAGAGTCGGTAGAGCTGCGGATTGGGACTCGCCAGGCCAGAGTTCGAGTCCCCGGCCGGCTGATGAAGAGTTAGAGGAATTTATTTCTGGTGATAGAAATTCATTTCTCCTTTATAATGTGGTTCGGATTCACAATAAGCTATAGGTCCCGTTGCTAAGTAACCAATTGGTTCTTAGCCACGTAAAATAAGTCTAATCCTTCGGGCCAGCCCTAGGAGAGCTGTTAATTAGCTCAGTGGTCTGGTAAAACTAAGGTATACTTAACTTTGGGAGAGAAAGAATGAAAGCATCCTTCTGTAAAAGATTAAGATTAGCTCTTATAGAAACAAGAGCTGGCCGTCTTCTGGGTATGAACTAGGGAACATACGAGAAAAAACAAATCTTCAAGAATGAAAGGAAAGTTTTTTTTTTTTTTTTTACGGAGGGGACCGTAAAGCTTCTTTAAGCAGGAAGACGTTTGGAGAAAGGATCTCTTGAGGGGAGAAAGGGTTGCTTTAGGTACTCTCATGAAACAGAGGGAAGGTGAATACTCTATGCATATAGAAGCATAAATTCTCTTTTCATTATTCACTACCTAGGCCAGAGATGAATTTTAATTAAAGAGAGATATTACCAGATAACCGTATTAAGTAAAAGCAACAGTAAAGACTAATGTAATAATGATAAACAAAATATTCTCAAGAGTAGAGAAGATTCCTGAAAAACTGAGGAACGAAAGCCTCTATTAAGCTGGAAAACCAGCGGAATCAGTCAATCTAATTAACCCCGTTGCTCGAATTTGTGAATGTCGTAAACGATAACAGTAAGAAGCACAGCTTCAGCTGTACTTCTTACTGTTATCGTTTTATATTTTCTTTTGATATCATATAAGATATTCTTTCAAGAACATGTAATTGGAAATAATCTTGTATTATAGAATTGAGAGAAAATATATTCCAAAGTTACTGAGTGTCAGCTATAAAAGCCAGGAAAGGAATCAATGTTCAATTTTTTGTTTCCAGATGTTTATTGCAGCAAGAGCATCAACGAGATTGATAAAAATCTCCAAGAGACGAGACGAAGGTGTTAGAAAAATGAGAGTTTTACCTTTATCTTTGACAGACTGACATCAGTAGATTACTCCTACTGATAGGATACGTATTCAATAAAAAGATGTTTGCAAGGCGCAAGGTATCTTCTCTGATTTCTGATCGTCAGACACCATTTAAAAAAGTTAGATTTGGCCAAGATCCCCAAGAGGTCCTCTCCCTCAGGAAACAGTAAACCTTTTTCCCTTCCCCCAGAGTTGGTGGATTATGAAAGTACTCTCTTTAGACTCTCGGCAATTGCTTTAGGAGGAGATTGCGTGTCTTGTGCCATTTTCCACTTCTGGGGGTGACCCATCGAAATCAACCAACCACCAGGCCCAATGGATATTTCAGGAAACTGAATCGATTTGTTTCCCGTCCGTGGAGCTGAACTCTGCTTTCTCAAATTGAGGCAAAGATGGAATTACTGTGTGTGTGTGTTTGTGTGTAAATAATATATATATATATATATATATATATATATATATATATATATATATATATATATATATATATATATATATACATATATATATATATATATATATATTATATATATATATATATATACAGTATATATATATATATATATACATATATATATATATATATATATATATATATATATATATATATATATATATATATATATATATATATATATATATATATATATATACATGAGAAACCATCGAACATAGACCCTTTATCGGCAGAGAGACACCATTTGCTCAGCCACTGCATTGCAGGAAGGGTTCTAATTAACCTTTGATATTCCCCTTTCCTAATAGAAGGGTCCAATCCATTTACCCTATGTGTCTCTTTACTTTTACTTTCCTCTCTCTCTCTCCTCTCTCTCTCTCTCTCTCTCTCTCTCATATCAATAAGGTAATAGTTTTCGTTACATTGTCATGGGAAAAAGCAATAGGAACCTACACTATACAATGTATGGAGCGGCTTCTTCCAGTGATATACGTTTCTTCATACACACTATGATCGATCATTTCTTTAAACTTAATCTTAATACACTGATGTAGGTTATCGTTATTTAAAGAATGTTTAAATGATCCGCAATATGTATTATCGGGATTTGCGATTATTGATTTAATCCATGTTTTATGTCTAATATATTCTTTTCATAAATCTAAACATTTATGACTTCTTTTTATGCATGTACATGTTTATGACTCCTCTTTATACATGTAAATGTTTATGGCTCATGTGAAGGTTATCTAAAATCAATGCCTATTATTTTTTGGCATGTAAAAGAGATTATTTCCAAAATACAGAGTATATACATTTTTTTTATTATTAATTACTTTTGGTAATAGTTTGGGAGAGTTATCAGTAAGAGTTGTACATGATTCTTATTGTTAGTAGTAGCTGTCATGCGCTCAGACAAAAAAAAAATTACAAGATAGGAAACTTCGGTAATACATGATACGGTTGTCTACTGTATCATAAGAACTGTCAGCTAAAAACACACAAACACAAAAACATTTCTCTCTCTCTCTCTCTCTTGTAACTCTTTGTTCTGTAACACAAATTAATGATACAATAGTTATTGTAAAACGTGACTCTTAAATCTTATATATAAAAGTGAATGTTTATATGTACGTTTGTTTGTATGTTTGTCTGTATGTTTGTGTGCAACAGAAATCCGAACCGCTTGACCAACCTAGACAAAATTTGGCACATGGCCATCATTTGACACAACTTAGATAATAGGGTAGGTTTCAAATCTGTACCCGCTTCCCCTTCCCCTTCCCCATCTCCCTTCTCCCTTCCCCTTGTAACTTATGTGGTAAATAAACTCGACGGGTTTATCATATCTCATTTCATGTACTCGACACCATAGAAATATATTACTGAAAATGCTTTTTCAGTCACCACAGTAATACCTGGAAAAAATGGACAGATAGCACGGTAATAACTGGATAAAAAAGACAGTCACCACAGTAATATCTGTATAAAAGAGGCAGTCACCACAGCACACCTGGATAAAATGGACAGAAACCACAGTAATATCTGTATAAAAGGGACAGTCAACACAGCATACCTGGATAAAAGGGACAGACAGCTCAGTGATACCTGGTTGAAGGTGACAGACAACACAGTAATACCTAGGTAAAAGGGACAGTCACTACAGTAATACCTGGATAAAAGGGACAGTCACCACAGTAATACCTGGGTAAAGAGGGCAGACAGCACATTAAAAACTGGATAAAAGGGACAGTCACCACAGTAATACCTAGATAAAGAGGGCAGACAGCACATAAAAACTGGATAAAAGGGACAGTCACCATAGTAACACCTAGATAAAGAGGGCAGATAGCACATTAAAAACTGGATAAAAGGGACAGTCACCACAGCAATATCTGGATAAAAGGGACAGTCACCTCAGTAATACCTGGATAAAAGGGCAGTCACCACAGTAATACCTGGATAAAAGGGACAGACAGTACAGTAATACCTGGTTGAAGGTGTCAGACAGCACAGTAATACCTGGATAAAAGGGAAAGTCACCACAGCAATATCTGGAAAAAAGGGACAGTCACCACAGTGATTTCTGGATAAAAGGGACAGTCACCACAGTAGCACCTGGATAAAAGGGACAAACAGCACAGTAATACCTGGTTAAAGGGGACAGACAGCACAGTAATGTCTGGTTTAACGGGACAGACAGCATAGTCATGCCTGGACAAGAGACAGTTACCACAGTAATACCTGGATGCAAGGGGCAGTCACCACAGTTATACTTGGTTAAAGGTGACAGACAGCTCAGTATTGCCTGGAGAAAAGGGACAGTCACCACAGTAATACCTAGATAAAAGGGACGGTCACCACAGTAATACCTGGATAAAGAGGACAATCACCACAGTAATACCTGGATAAAAGGGGCAGTCACCACATTAATGCCTGTCAGTTCACCCACACTGTTCGAAGGGTGAACGTTTGAATGAAAAAAGTAGAACTGTCAATTGGACCGTCGACACAAACCCCTCCCCCTTCCCTTTCCCTTTTCCCTCCCCTACATGTTGTTCGGATTCCACAATAAGCTGTAGGTCCCGTTGCTAGGTAACCAGTTGGTTCTTAGCAACGTAAAATAAATCTAATCCTTCGGGCCAGCCCTAGGAGATCAGTTAATCAGGTCAGTGGTCTGGTTAAACTAAGGTATACTTAACTTGACTGTCAATCAGAGTTTTCCTAGGCAGCGCCAGGTTGGTCAGCTAGTAGTTTATATTTCTAAGACTGAATGGACTAACCTTTTGGAATACTAGATGAACTCCATTTTCACGCAGAATTCAGACGGATGTAGGATATTCTCCTGTCTCCGCCTTGTTCAGGCCTGAAGAAACAAGAGCAAAGTATGGGTTAGAATATATTTTTTCCGGGATCTGTTGAGATGGATCAACAAAAATCCTTGTATGGCCCTAACCCGAATGAGAGAGATAAAAAAAAAAAGAAAATAAAAACAGAAGCAGAAAAAACAGTCACCGGAAACAAAGTCTGAAATTACCGTTGTTTTGTGTTCTGCAACTTTCGTCCATTTAATCTTTATTTTATAGAAATGTCTGAATATGTCTATGAAACTTTTCATCCATTTACCTCATATTCCTTTCGTCGTAGACAAATTCTTTCCCAAACATGATTTAAATAACTTTCTAAAAAAAAATACATATATCGAATCTTAGTGCTGTGAGACTAGGATAAATATATACAGTTGATTTGTTACAAGTCTTCATCATTATTTTTCTTTGGCATCTTTTTCTTCTCCCTATTACTTTTCCGCCTTTAGTATTATTATTTTTCACACGTAGACAACAGCTGGCTCAGGAGTCCTCTTGATAATACTTTTAAAAGCTAAAAATAATCATGATTACTTTCTCTTTGTGTATGAGAAACGTGTTCTAAAGATTCCATACTCCAAGCCTTCTTTTTATAAAATGGATTAAAGATTAAAAACACATAAGCTAAATTAAAATGTTGTTACTAATTTTAGCGGATTCTCTCATGGATTTTCGAAATATACTGGAAAATTTCAGTTTATCAAAAAGATATTTCGAATCTATTTTTATGACAGGAATGATGAACTTATCACAATGAATATTACAAAACATCCTTTGTTCCCAGGCATTGACCCTGTTATTGAGCAACTGAATATGAAATAGTAAATATGCTCATATTGTACAAACGCACATACACACACACACCCACAGAGAGAGAGAGAGAGAGAGAGAGAGAGAGAGAGAGAGAGAGAGAGAGATTATCTGTTGGAATATTGCTCCTTAATCTCTGATATTGATTACAGATTGGTAATCTTACGATGCAGATATTATTTTAACAAAGCAATCTAAATATTTTTGCATCTCCATCTTGTCAAATGGGATTATTTCTTTCAGATACCCTAGTAATCACCTTGTATATCTGGGTCATCATTCGAGGATGTTCTCATCATATTTCAGTTTTTACAAATAATTCCTTTTCCTCCAGTAGGTCAATACCCTTGTGATTTCTAGTCTGCGTTCGTTATCATTGCTATGAAAAACTCAACTTAAATTTTTATAAATATATATTCATTGCACTTTTCCTGAGACAGTAATAGGGATGTTTCATCATTCACTATTTTTTTTGTAGTAGACGGATTTTATTACCTCACATGAAATGAGAACTGCTATGCTCTTGGCATGTTACGGAAGAAAAGAAAAAAAGCCTAGTAATCAGATCTGATGGACATCAGAAAATTTAGCAAACCTACTGGGACTGGAACTATGAGAAAGGAAGCTGGAAACTGGATAGATCGTATTATGAGATTAAAATGAGAAAAAAGTGTACTGGAAGCAAATTTTAAATTAGTGTTGTATATTTCGTTGGTTTCTTTCGTGAATTCCTCTGAAGAATTCCCAGTGACCCCAGAAGAGCCACGAGGGCTCAAAAAACAGTTTCTCTTATTCGCCATTCTTTTGTTTCTGTCGTTCCTGATGCGCATTTTTTCCCTTTTGTCAAGACCGAACTTTCCTCGCGGATCACAAAGGGAGGCCGGTGGACCTTTTGTTGGCACTGGAGATGGGTATAAAACTTTCGCTCACCGATCCTCATTTCTCTTAACTGCTAAACTTCGCTGTCAACGTTTCCCACCGTCATTTGTGGAGTGGGCCACTTGGCCACTGGTACTAAGTGGAACCAGAGTGACACACCATTTAATTCAGTCAATTTTGCCATTATAATGTGCGGGCTTGTCATATGGTTTGAACAAGCCTTTTTTCGTCCTACGATATCACTCTGAATTATTACTAAAAGGTGCGAAGAAAATGAGATAACTGTACAATGGGTGATTAGATTCCTCAGTTCTTACGAATATTTTTTTATATATATATTAGGATATTATAATTTGGTATAAATAACGGTAAGTCTTACATTCTGTAAAAATGGATTGGATCGTTGACTTTTAATAACTAATATCACTCTTTGTACAGTCACGATGGGCGATATATGAGTGTCATTAAAGAAATAATACCAACTTTTAAACCTCCTCTTTCTTAAAGAACAGAATGCATTTGCTAACCATTTATTGATTTACATTCTTACTCTACGTAATAATGAAATTCTGAAGTACAATCCACTCTCTTGTCATCTGTTTGATGAGGGGGTTGAAAATCACAACTAATATTACATAGTTTCACTTTACTTGAGTATGCAGTGCAATGAAGGACTTCATCTTCAGTGTATGATTTTCTTTAGGGAATGGTATAAGGGTTATTTTCTGTGAAGACATAAGCAATATATGGCTACCGACTACATAATTTTAATTCATATTAATGACTACTGTTTTCACTATGGTTTAGTACCATTATAACTTTCATAGGACCTGAACCGATTTCTCAATGAAAAACAGACCTTGGGTTAAGGAGCCAGTGCATAAACGAAACTAAAATCAACTTAGATATTCGAACTGCACGAAATTAATGGCCATGAACCATAGGTTTACGCATGTTGTCAAACCTTAACTTAGCCCTAACTGGCGGGACGAAAAGGGGTAGGAGCATGCAGCGTAATTTGTCTATTACGCTGTTAAATGGTTATGGCTTCAGATGGGATCTACGGGGAATCGTTCCGCAACCATAAAAAGGCCATTTACGATGGCATAAATTGATACGCTCTTGACGTTAAAGATGAAAAACCTCTTTAAAAGAGGGAGAAAAATCCTTTAATGGATGGCAAGTCCTTCCTTGTATGACTTTCTTTCTCTCTCTCTCTCTCTCTCTAAATATATATATATATATATATATATATATATATATATATATATATATATATATATATATATATATAATATATAACATTGATATGATATCCCCTGTTGTACAAAACCAGGGCGGCGGGAAGCAGACAGCATGAATCATAATACTTTATTCCTATACAGCGACGTTTCTGAGACCAAATGTCTCATCATCCAGGCTAAAATCAAGATAAAAACTGATATACAGATAACAAATTATTTTTTGTTGACACGCAAAACATTGAATAAAGTAAGGCAAAGTAAGGTACATCGTTGAAATAAAATTACGCAAGAAGAGAAACATATTTAGAAGAGTAGTTAAAAAGACACCTTTGTCTCAACGGAGTTCAGTATATGTATGAAAATGCACAAAGTAAAACAAGAAGAAGGGCACAGGCTACACACAAGGGAACAGATGAAGAGTGGTTGTTTATGGAACCAGTTTCTATAGCTAGAGATTCTAATATTTCATGGTGCTCATATGGGCTTGATAATAATATCTGAAATCCTTGTAATTTATATTATTTTGGCAAAATTCCATGATTCCCAATGTTATAGTTCTGGGTTGGATAGTTTACACTTGTACGGAAACTGATGCCCATATGTGCATCAAATCTCACCTTAGGGGCAGGCGGCGTGTGTTGCCAACGTAAGTCTGCCTGTTGCATCGGCAGCAAGTATAAATATAGACAACACTGGACTGCATTAAGGGAGGTAACCCTATGACGAAACATACTACCAATAGTCCTAGGGTTCATTAAGACAAACTTGACATCAACGGTGGGAACAATTAGTTAAAATTCTACACATATGAGGTAAGAAAGGTGTCATGCACAAAAAATCGTATATAGAGCAAGTTTATTAAATGTATTGCTGTTGATGAAATGAAATATCCAGCGTTTAATATTTCATAAAGAGATTAGGAGGATAGCATTTGATTTAAAATAATCGTAAAGGATTCCGATTTCTTGTGGAAAAGACTCAACTAAGTTAATTCATGGCTAAGAAGGGTAGACAATGAATTTAAAAAATCGAAAAACAAAACTATAAAAAAAGGCCTAAAAGCATTTGCCTTCGAAAAATGCCTGTGTGAAAACGGTACACCGGGATGACAATCATTATCTAAGAATGGCAGTTTGTTGTTTTCCAATTCATATGTAAATTTAATGTTGGAATGTAAAGAATGGCAGATTAAAGAACGAATCACAATCGAATGGTCCTAAAAGAACAAAAGTAGGCGATAGAATAAAGGTTTAAAAGAAGGGGGACAACTCCGTCCAGCAGCTCTCTCAAATTTGTGCATTAAGAAAGAGCCTAATTTTCAACTCAGTGGGTTACCCATCCCTAGTCCTCAACCTGTTATACCCTCATCATTAAAAACATGGTGTCCCCACTTAACTCCAAAAAAAAATCATGACGGTTAAAACTAACACTGTCATCCTCAGTGTAGTGTCTAAAAGTATTCAATTGTTTCCTCCAAATTAGTAAATAAAAGATTCTACATCAAAGCTAGCCATGACTAAATCGGAATCCTGACACAAATGCTATTTTTGAATTCTAAGGAATTAGAAAGACAAAGTTCATTATTAAATGAGCTTTCCAATAAAGGATGTATTTGACATGTATGCCAGGTATAAGACGAAAGGATAGGCCTATAGGAACATTTTCCTTATGTACTTTCGGGAGCCGTACATGACACCAAAAGAAGAGCCAGTGACGTAAAGATCATCGTAACCTGATTAATTGTATGTCTGTCCTTAGGGGCCTTTAAAAACGGTTGATCTCAATTTCAAAATGAGTTTATATTTTTCTAAATTGAAAATTTAGAGTTATCCGATAGAATATGCTGCATTTATGAATGTAATCAGCCCTGTTTGAAATAACGGTTCCTTTACCTTTATCTGGTTTTGCAAAACAGAATTCTTTTTACTCAGTTTACGAAGTGTTTTAAATCTTCATTAGTGTTTGCCCATCTAGTTTTCTTCAGTTTGCTGTAATAGCGTGAGCAAAGCAGATAGTTGTTTGAAATTTTGGCATATTTGCATTTAAAGGCAGGTTCTTTAGTTTGAAAAAGTACCTGAAAAGGCAGGTAATATTCATAATACGAGGGTTTATAATTAGAAAAATAATTGCAAAAGATGGAAATCCCTTCTTGACACACCACCTCCAGGTTCGATGCGAATTTTAGTAGTTATTATGGGTATTTATGCACATTTTTTTCCTGTAGTCCAGGAAATATAATAAGGTCAATTTAAGGCTGTTATTTCATTGCATAGTCTTTTCTTGATCCATGGATTTGTTTTGATCTATGCTTAACAGGGCATTGGTGGACTTTAAAATTTGGTACCATGACAAACAAGATTCATAATTTTTCCCATTTTTAGTTGGCATTTGTAAAAAACTAGGTCGCCGGCTTCCACTGTCTGTTCAAGGTATTTTTTTACGACATGTCCGCACTTTTCCTGTTAGGTCCCTGTAGTGTCAGATCTTGGCAAGAATTTTTGTTTTAGATGAGGTTAGAGGGTTGCAGGGTTGGGATGGGTGATCATCCACATTCTCCAATCATCAAACATACCAACTTGCATCCCTTCTAGCCTTATTCTATCGGATATGGTTTTTATTTTATTTAAGGACCATTCGCATTGTGAGCCAGAATCATGCCAATTCTTTACAACGATTAAATAGGATTGGAAAACAATAACAAAAGGATTAAAGTTTTATGGGCCGCAGGCATTTTACGGAGACCACCGAAAGATAGATCTGTTTTTTCGATGGCGATTATATTCTCCAGCGGCCATGACAAACTCGATTGCGCCGAAAAAACTTCGGCGCATTTTTACTGGTTTATCAATTTCGGTGTAATTATTTCAGTCACCAAGGGGGACATTATTTAGTCCTAACACATTTTGCTCAATGGATTTCCTAGCATATGTTAAAGAGACTTTCTTCAATTCACTTTCTAAACATATCGGGGATCGTGAATTCACTTTGCTTCATTTTAAAGATTTAGATGTTATTGTCCTTAAATTTTAGTAAAGAATCTACTTTCTTGACCGTTACATTTTTGTCAGCTGATTTACTCGTGTACGTAACGAGGACAAACCCCTTCAAGGGTCCTTCATTTTTTAGAGTATTCACCAGCTTATGCAGTTTTATTTCTTCAAACACAGACGGAAATATGTTCATTTTACCTCATTTTCTAATCAAATGTTTCGTTCTGCTATTTCAAGAAAACTGATTTCGATACCTCGAGAAGCATTTCCAGTCTCACTTATTATTTAGACACATTTCTTGTTATTTGCGCATTTAACCAGTTTAGGTGATTTTTTTCTCATCATTTGCCGGAGTGTCAACAATTTTTTCTTTGCTTATCAGTTTTTTATCTTATTTTCTGAACTACGGATCTCTTCTGGTAACTTACCAAGCCACTCTTCCATAATTGTATTTACCTCCAACCAAACCATTTACATACATAATGCAAACGACGCGGAAAAAAATGGGCTCCTCGCCACATAAGAGCAGTATTGCATGGTTAATGTATACCACACCACATGGGATTATATTTTTGCTTTTTTAAGACAATATATAAGAAACTGGGGATATTGGAAGCTGGAGAGACGTCTGCTCATTCTATAACCAGGCAGTAAAATATGAAAAAGAATGACTTAAGTAGATGAAACTGAAATACAGACCACAAAAACACAGTCATGGTCATAGTTCTGTCTCACTCTCAATGTATACCCAATGATAAATTGCTTAGATAGCGTGGATGACGTATCTAGTTTAACAGAGGTCGTCCTTTTGAGGCGAGGTGACCTCGGACATCGACTTCGAGGACGTCTTTAAAAAGCCAGAGGACGACCTTTGAGGGCGACTTTGAGGACGACCTCGAATCGATTTGGAGGTCGACTTGAGGACGACGTCGATAGGACGACCTCGATCTTAAAAAAAAATAGGGGAGATTTGAAGCCGGAAGAAAGAGCCTGCTCATTCAGGATAACCAGGCAGTGAGGGGATTTATATGAAAAGAATGGACCATTTAAAAAGTTTTGAAACTGAAATACAGACCACAAAACACGAGTCATATATATATGTTCTGTCTCTTATGTATAAAATTAATGATAAATTGCTTAGATAGCGTGGATGACGTATAATTTCAAAACAGAGGTCGTCCTCGAGGTCGAGGGACGTCTAAAGGACGAGCTAAAGGACGACTTCGAGGAAAACGACTTAGATTGGAGTGGATATAAACGAATTTTGAGGACGACCTCGAGTCGACTTCGAGGACGACTTTGAGGGTTGACTTTGAGGACGACCTCGAGGTCGACAGTTCGAGGAAAAATAATTGAGGATCCTCGGACACACGACGAGGTCGACGAATTTTACGAGCGACAACGAGGAAGACATTTTTCCTGAATCTGGGAAACTATGAGGACGAAGTCTTTTCGAGATTTGAGCTCGAGGTATGCCAGGACGACCACAAGGTCGACTTCATAATTTTTCCAAGTCGTGTTCAAAGGAAAACCTCGAGGTCGACTTCGAGGTCGAGCACTTTTGCTGTCCGACGATCTTCGAGGTCGACTCGAGGACGACTTCGGAGATCAGCACTACGACGACTTCGAGGACGGCCTCGCGATAGACTTCGAGGACCACTTCGAGGACGACCTCGAGGTCGACTTCGAGGACGACCTCGAGGTCGACTTTCGAGGACTGACCTCGAGGTCGACTTCGAAAGATAGACCTCGAGGTCGGATTATATTCGAGGACGACCTCGAAAATCGACTTTCGAGGACGACCTCGAGGTCGACTCCAATCGAGTGTAATTATTTCTCGAGGTCGGACATTCGAGGACGACCTCGAGGTCAAGCTGAGGTTGACTTCGAGGTCGACTTCGAAACACGGGGATGAATTCACTTTGCGACTTCGAAGATGACCACGGTCGACTTTTAGTAAAGGATCGACTTCGATTATGAGCTCGAGGAAGACTTACGAGGACGACATCGAGACGGCCCTTCAAGGGTCCTTCATTTTAGGATTCACCATCGAGACGACTTCGAGGATGGGCTCGAGGACGACATCGAGATGGGTTCGATTTTACAACTTCGAGGACGAGCTCGAGGGCGACTTTGAGACAGATCTCGAGACGACTTCGAGGGCGACATCGAGACGTCATCGTTATTTGCGGCTTTTAGGATGAGCTTTTTCTGCTGACGACTTCGAGATGAGCTCAAGGACGACTTCGATTATGAATCTCGAGGACGAACTCGAGGAAGACTTCGATAATTGGACGACCTCCAACCACGACATGGAGGACGACATGGAGGACGACTTCGAAAATGGGCTCGAGTACGACTTCGAGGACGACATCGAGGAAGACTTCGAGGATGATATTTTGCTCTTACAGACAACTTCAAGAACGAACTCGGGACGACTTTGGAGGACAACTGCTCGAGGACGACCAGGCAGGCCAACCTCGAATGGACGATTTCGAGGACAACTCGAGGTCGACTCACGAAACGACCTCGAGATCGTTTTCAAAGGGCTCGATTAATCGATAAATTCGAAGACGACCCGGGTCGACTTTGGCGTCGAGGTCGATTGAGGACGACCTCGAGGTCGACTTCGAGGACGACTTCGAGGACGTCGAGGTCGTCTTCGAGGACGACTTTGAGGACGTTGAGGACGACTTCGAGGACGACTTTGAGGTGGACTTCGTGGACGACCTCGAGGAAACTCGGGGACGACTTCGGAGGACGAGGTTGACGAGCAACGGCGAAGTCGACGGCGACGACGAGGACGATTTCGGGGGACAAACACGAGTCATGGAGGGCGGAGCTCGGACGGTTTCGAGGACTACTTCGAGGATGACTTTTAGGACGACATCGAGGACGACTTCGAGGACGTCCTCGAGGAGCTAGAGGACTTGATTGGAGTTTCGAGGACGAGCTCGAGGAAGACTTCGAGGACGACATCAAGGACGACCTCGAGGTTGACTTTGAGGACGACCTCGAGGTCGATTTCGAGACGACGACTCGAGGACGAGGTCGAGGAGCGACTTCGAGGAAATGAGCTCTGAGGACGACTTCGATTATAAACTCGAGGAAGACTTCGAGAACACCTCGAGGGCGACTTCGGGACGACGAGCTCTCGAGGACGAGCCCAGGCCGCCGAAGACGACCGTGGACGACTTCGAGGACGGCTTCCAGGACGACTCGAGGACGGGTTCGAGAACGACTGAGGACGACCTCGAGGTCGACCTTCGCGGACGACCTCGAGGTCGACCACGAGGACGAGCCGCGAGGTCGACCGAGGACGACCTCGAGGTCAACTTCGAGGTTGACTTCGAGGTCGACTTCGAGGACGAGCTGGAGGGCGACTTCGAGGATGACCACGAGGTCGACTTCGAGGACGACTTCGATTATGAGCTCGAGGAAGACTTCGAGGACGACATCGAGGACGACTTCGAGGATGGGCTCGAGGACGACATCGAGGACGACTTCGAGGATGGGCTCGAGGACGACATCGAGGATGGGTTCGAGTACAACTTCGAGGACGAGCTCGAGGGCGACTTTGAGGACAGGCTCGAGGACGACTTCGAGGGCGACATCGAGGACGTCATCGAGGACGGCTTCGAGGATGAGCTCAAGGACGACTTCGAGGATGAGCTCAAGGACGACTTCGATTATGAGCTCGAGGACGAGCTCGAGGAAGACTTCGAGGACGACCTCAAGGACGACATGGAGGACGACATGGAGGACGACTTCGAGGATGGGCTCGAGTACGACTTCGAGGACGACATCGAGGAAGACTTCGAGGATGAGCTCACAGACGACTTCAAGAACGAGCTCGAGGACGACTTCGAGGACAACCTCGAGGACGACTTCGAGGACAACCTCGAGGACGATTTCGAGGACAACCTCGAGGTCGACTTCGAGGACGACCTCGAGATCGTTTTCAAGGGCTCGAGGTCGACTTCGAAGACGACCTCGGGGTCGACTTCAAGGGCTCGAGGTCGACTTCGAGGACGACCTCGAGGTCGACTTCGAGGACGACCTCGAGGTCGACTTCGAGGACGACTTTGAGGACGTCGAGGTCGTCTTCGAGGACGACTTTGAGGACGTTGAGGACGACTTCGAGGACGACCTCGAGGTGGACTTCGTGGACGACTTCAAGGACAAGCTCGAGGACGACTTCGAGGACGAGGTTGACGAGCAACGACGAAGTCGACGGCGACGACGAGGACGATTTCGAGGACGTCATGGAGGGCGAGCTCGAGGACGGTTTCGAGGACTACTTCGAGGATGACTTTTAGGACGACATCGAGGACGACTTCGAGGACGAGCTCGAGGATGACTTTGATTATGAGCTCGAGGACGAGCTCGAGGAAGACTTCGAGGACGACATCAAGGACGACCTCGAGGTTGACTTCGAGGACGACCTCGAGGTCGATTTCGAGGACGACCTCGAGGAAGATTTCGAGGACGACTTCGAGGACGAGCTCTAGGACGACTTCGATTATAAGCTCGAGGAAGACTTCGAGAACACCTCGAGGACGCATTAGAGGACGAGCTCTCGGACGACTTCGAGGACGGCTTCGAAGACGACCTCAAGGACGACTTCGAGGACGGCTTCCAGGACGAGCTCGAGGACGGGTTCGAGAACGACTTCGAGCACGACCTCGAGGTCGACTTCGAGGTCGATGTCGAGGACGACTTCGAGGTCGACTTTAAGGATGACGTCGAGAACGACGTCGAGGAAACTGGGGAGATTTGAAGCCGGAAGAGACGCCTTCTCATAGGATAACCAGGCAGTAAAATATGAAAAAGAATTGACCATTTAAGGAGTGAAACTGAAATACAGACCACAAAACACGAGTCATGGTCATAGTTCTGTCTCTTATGTATAAATTAATGATAAATTGCTTAGATAGCGTGGATGACGTATCTGTAAAACAGAAGAGTGATTGAACGTATCACTGAAAATGTGTTACTTACATAGAATATCCTTATACATCACTTTAAGCCATATATAGCTTTATTTACGTCCATTTATGAGATTTTGTCTTTTATAAAGTTTTGTATCCAATATCTCATATTAAAGAAATCGTCAAAATGGATCACTAAAAGATTTAATGATCCTTGCGATCTGTTTTCGTATATTTAAAAACTGATGATCTGTATCACAGCCATAAAGAGTGCATGATGATGACAAGCTTTGGAAATAAAATTCCCAACTTTTGCCTGGTTTTGTTATCTGTTTTTCACGGTGAATGGTGCTCACGTCAGACAGCAGACAGGTAATGATTTTCCATAGCTGCCAAGTGCCTTGTGAATTTTGTGCATTTATCTTTTTCATAAAGATTACGGAAAAGAATATTCTTTTAGCGAAGACATCACTAATAGCATTTTCCAGGCTAAATATTTATGTCAAAAAATAATGTAATACAAAATAGTAATCATATCTAGCAAGATACAACTGATTTTTATAAATTTTCTAATACGTATGAGTAACAGTATTCATTATTAAACCCTCATATATCATCTGACAGATTGATGAGTGTGAAAGGTCCTCGTGTGATTTACTTAAAAATATTCCAGAGTATCTCACTTATACCTAATGGAAAACCTTCCACATCTTAATGGAAATTAGATGGCTAATCTTTCATTCAGATGGATGATTCACTATATAAGGAAGCTATTACAGCATTTATAGAATTTTCGCAAAACGGGTTTAGTTTTCTGTAGTATACGAAAAATGGCTATATTTGTAACGTTTAAATGTTTCTCTGAAAAACCCACCCATGTAAAATTCACTGTTAAATACTTTCGAATACATCTATCTCAGCGAACCTAAATGAGCGTCTTTCTCTATTTTGTTAATTTTTATTTATTAATTATTTTTTTATGTTGTCAGAAAATGTATATTTCTTTCCCACATAGTACTGAAATGTTTTACAATCATTGCAGTGTGTTCAGATGTATTTATTACTTTCGAAGAACTCTATTTTGATGTGTCAGGCTTTTTGTGTGTGGTTGTTCTTCATTATAAATGTGCGTGATATTCTGATTAATTTGAACTATGGCGTGACACTAGCGTAATAAAAAAAGGCAGCATAATAATTCTAGTTGAGGCAGTTAATTACTAAACCCATTTGCATAGTAAGGTCGCATGACCAGGTGGATGAACATTTTTTTTATTTCTATGAAATATTTTACAAAACAAATAAAATTCCGATTGAATGCTTCCAAATAGCCACAATGTAATCAGCTAATGGTGTCTTTTTTTGTCTTCCAAATAGCACGACCTTTTCTGTTTCACTAAAAGAATATATTATATCTTTCCTTCATAATGCTCTTAACCCTATCATTTTTTTTTCTTTTACTCTGCAGGCATTTTAATGCTTTTTTTTTTTATAATTACCACGGTGTCTTTCATTTTCACTAGAAAAAATATATTATGCCTTTCCTTCATAATGCTATTAACTCTACGTTTTGCCTTTTACTCTGCAGGCATTTTGATACTGTTTTCTTCCATAACTATTTCTATTTGGAAGTGTAAGAATTTTTGAGAATTTATATCAGTCAAGGCAAACAAAAATAAGTGGAGGAGGGAGGAATTCATTCATTTTAATCCAGTCTTTGGATTCAAAGATTCCTGAGGAAAACATGAAAAAATGTGAAGGACTGGAAAAGTTGGCAGTTCGTTTCAAGTGACGTTGTATGTATATTTAGATATATGCTGACTGTGACAAGTAGATTCCATATAAACGTAAGAAATAGTTTGATGAATTTTCACGTATATAGAAAAATAAAATAATAAAATACAACAAAGACAAGCTATTTTTGAAAAATCTACCTTAGTTTATTTAACCTACCTAATGTCAAGACTATTGACAGTTTGTTCTCGAATGTGTCGTCCATTTTTCTAGCACGTTATGATTTCTCGGAAAAAAACTATCTAGGATATATTTGCTAGTTTAAAAGTAGAATTATAAATTTCACTAACATTTATATGGTCCTTTAGCAAAGAAATTCTTTTGATTGCGCAATTTATTATTAATTGCCTATTTTGTAGATACCCTACAAAAGATAAGCTTTTGCTTTTTTATGAAAAATTACTTACATGGTTTGTACTTTAACCACATTACTAAATTTATCGTGGATGTAAAATTCATTGGGCACTTTTCCTTTCCCTCTACAATATTTTATCGTTTTGAAGCACCGACATTTTTGGGAACTTCCTTGTCACATTATTTGCATGTTTTTATTTATTACCCCCTAATGACTAACTCTGCATTGTTACTCAATCGCATCTATGGAAATTTTTAGGATTATGAATTAAGATTTTTGTACACACAAGAATCTGTGTATGGTTCTTTGCCGTTAATTAGTGATATTACACTCATTGATCATAAGTTGACCTTCACCTCAAGGGTACTGCATGATTTTGGTAAACGGGGACATTAATTGCTCACGCTACTTGGTTTTAAATATGCATTCCCATTTTGACAACATACAAAAAATGACTAGCAATACTAATAATTTATGATGATGTTGAAAATGTGGATCTTTTACTAGAAGGAAAATACAAAAACATCGACAACGTGCACTACATTTAGCAGAAGCTGACAGTCGCTCAAAAACATATATAACCTCATTATTTGCTCCTGTCTTGTTATATAGGAGAAACCGTTACTCATTT
This sequence comes from Macrobrachium rosenbergii, assembly GCF_040412425.1. Lineage (NCBI taxonomy): Eukaryota > Metazoa > Arthropoda > Malacostraca > Decapoda > Palaemonidae > Macrobrachium > Macrobrachium rosenbergii. The sequence continues at coordinate 39,425,403 of NC_089795.1, forward strand.
AAAAGAGTAGAACTGAATATAATTAACTGTCAAGATTTGCTGCCGGCACTTTCCAGCTTTAATATAAGAGCGGTGTATACATTTTATCGAAACGGAAATATTACCTCAACAAGTCCCGTAAGCAAAACAGAGCAAAAAAAATAAAAAAATAAAAAAAAATAAAAACTTAAGTACCCGATGAGCGCTTATTTTCATGTGCTTTTCAGCGAGTGTTTAAAAACTCTTAATGACTCATTTCAGTTTTAGACAGAACCCAAAAACGACTAGGACTCGAAATTCTGAAATCTCTCATATTCTTTATTCAAGAATGCGTGTTATTTTTACATGCTTGTGAAGCGGGACTCTAAGGTTCCAAACATTATTACTGTCGACAAGATTTTATAAATATCATTTTATCTCATGATGTTATATGCATTTCCTTTACTTATTTATTAATTTTGTGCGTACGTTTCTGATAGCATGTATTATGGATAAGTGCAACTTGGAAAAAAAGTAACTCTTATTACTTAACTTGAAATCTGCAGGCAGATTCTTATATATAATTTCTAGATACATAGGAAAAATTTCATTTGTAGAATCTAGAATCTTCACCGAAACTGTCGAGGTTATTTAAAGTGTTTTTTATCATTTTCATCATATGATAAGTAAATCTGGTCAGAAATGTTTCGGGATTTCGGCATCAGGGACGATAATTTTGTTCGGAATTTCGAAAGAACCTGCAAAATTGTCCCAGGTAAGACCACAAAGGGCATGATCATTCTGAATGGACCAGTTTTTCATGCTGTACTACAGAGTAACTAGTAGTTTTCTCCAAAATACCGGACCAAAAATGTTAATGTTTAGTTGGATTCACTGTAATGCTGAAGAGATAGATAGACAGATAGATAGAAAGAAGAATAAGTTTTGATGTTGAATACAAATTCGTGAACGAATACTGATATTTTCCAACAGATTTTAACAGTTATCCCAAAAATAAGAACTTCTTAGGCAACGTATCACGTTTCATTTAATTACCATGAAAATAAAACCCTAAACCCTCATTGAATAAACATAAGCTCATCAGCCAGAGAGGAAAATGCAAACAATCTGGTAAACAAAATCTTTTGGCAAGATGCAGAAATATGCAGGTCAGCATTTGCTCTAAGAAACAGCAAATGCAAGAAGAATATTTATGAGAGAGAGAGAGAGAGAGAGAGAGAGAGAGAGAGAGAGAGAGAGAGAGAGACTTAAGAAAATCAATGTAGAAGCTTTCTAAGAAGGCTTCATTTAACAGATTCCTTATTGCCGTCAATCCTTGGTAAAAAAAAAAAAATACACACACAAGTTGTCATCAACACTGTCCTTTTTTGCCACTTTGCAAATAAATCTAGTTCTACATCCAGTGGTTTATAATTCCAGATTACATGGAGGCAATCTGGAATAAGATTTCACGCTCATTATTGTTATATTAAGCCGTCTTAAATCCTTCGTACTTAACTGAGAATTGAAAATAAAATTAGAATTTAAAAAAAGGAAAGAAAGGAAATTGTGAATAGTCAGCTGAATTAAGAGAGTACGTTAGGAAGATAATATTTTCATTGTAAACCATAAGTTCCCAGTGAGACGAGCACATTATATTTGTGAAAGCATCAGTCATATGCATATGAAAATAAAAATAATTTCGGATCCATATAAAACTGACCACCACTTTGGTGGTACATATGACAGGAGATATGTCGTTATTAATCGAAGATGAACATACAAGCCAAACTCTCTGGTATATGACAAACAAAAGTACACTTCAGCTGAGACCTATAAAAGGCTGACCTTCACTGCGGTGGTCAATTTGAGGGCTATATGCTATTGCTCCAAGGACGTTACTCTTGGACCGAAGTGTCCATGAGCCATGTCTGGCTCACAGGGAATGAGCCATGACTGGCTTACAAGGAATAAGCCATGCGTGACTCGCATGGAATTCTTGTGAGGATTGAGGTAACAGGCAGATGATTTATTTTTAGAGAAAGAAAAAAATAATCTTTATGAATACTAAAACCCTTCGAATGAGCATACTGCGAATTTTGGGAGCGAATTACAAATCACTATACAGAAAGATAATAAATATTATAAGGCAGGTCACGATCGTTGTTGGTGAGTCAGTGTCTATGTCCACACCAGGCCTACTAACTTTTGCATACCTTACCCTTAATTACGGGTGGCAGGATTAGGAACAGTGCTGTCATGAGACTGGCTTAATTTAATCCAAACAACTACCAACCACGAGTGCTTGTTGGGTTGCTGACAGTTTTTAATCGAGTGGGAGAATAATGCGGAATGCCTTGATAGAGGTGCACTTCACATTAACCCTTTCCCTTCTTTACCTCACTTGGTGGAAAAAAATAAAGATCTGAATTGCCCCTCTGTACCTGTTATTTGTCTTTAAAGTCTGATCTCCTGAGGTTGCTTGAATTGGGTTCCCCATGATTTAGGAGTATTTGCTGTTTCTGGGTATTTTGCCTTCATTTTCTGATTAAGCTAAATTCAGGAAAGTAACCTGAAGAGGATTAGAAATGGGAGATGATCTATTTACAAACGTTTCTTCATGTACCAGCACACGCTTATGCACAATATCAGCACGCATACTATGTATATATATATATATATATATATATATATATATATATATATATATATATATATATATATATACATATATATATATATATATATATATATATATATATATATATATATATATATATATATATATGTATATATAACTAAAATCACATTACATACATACATACATATATACATACACACACACACACATATGTATATATATATATATATACTATACTCGTATATATACATATATATATATATATTTATATATATATATATATATATATATATATATATATATATATATATATATGTGTGTGTGTGTGTGTGTGTGTATGTGTGCGTGCGCGCATGTGTAAAATTATTCTGCTGGATAATGAAAATAATAAGACATTCTACAGTTTGCTTCGCTTCACGTATCTCAGCTATTTTGTCACAAAAGGGATCAAATAAAAATGTATCTGCTTTACTGAAGAATGTGCTTAAGGGTTTTCCTCCTTGGCATTTATACTATACAGAACATATTTACCAAACTTTGCAAAAAGTACAAACTATATGGATATGACCCCAGATTCCACTGCGGCGCATTCATGAACTGCAAAATCAATGGGTCCCGAACACAGATTTCAGGTTTCAGCAATGATTGACTCATTGATTTATTGGATGGCAATTGTCACGGAGAATCTTTAATTCAAAAGGAAAAAAGTATTGTGTTTCTTATTCAGCATAGCCTTCGCAGTCACCAAAGCAGCAAACAGCTTTTTGCTATTAGGCTTATCCATGTTTTATTATTATTGTGTTATTATTATTATTATTATTATTATTATTATTATTATTGTTATTATGAAGAAATCACAATATATAGTAAAATATATTACTATAAAACAAACCAAGCACTGAACACTTAGAATGGTGTTCCTCATCAGTGCTAACGTTAAAATGACATTTTAACGTTAGCATTGATGAGGAACACCATTCAGAAAGTCGAAAGTCTTGGTTTATTTTACATAGTAATATATTTACTATATAATTGTGAATTTTATTACACAGATTGTTTTTAACGAAATTGAATCTATTATTATTATTATTATTATTATTATTATTATTATTATTATTATTGCATTTGTTTTGTTATAAAGATCACCAAACACTCGTCTGGAAAGACAACAGACAACCAAAAAAAGGGAATAAAAATAAACTTTTGCAACGCGCACACAATTCAGCTGCAGCAACAGCCACAGCAAGTTGCAAGGGGAGCTTGCACCGAGGACAATTCAATATTGATGGTGTCGCAGTCATGAAAGTCTTCGCTTGCAACCGGGGCGATTAGTCATTGTCAGCGTAAATGAAGAGTGAGGAATGATCTTCATCTTGCGGTTCGAGAGTCTGTCCCTTAAGGCCATTGATTCACTTTTACGAAAGTTACTTAGGAAATCGCATTCGTTAGACGGATTTATCTTTGTGAATATTGCTGTCTTTATTAGCATTACTAATTTAACATGTTGAAAAGTACCATTTTACTATAATAATCTTTGCCACTATTTTTATTATTACTGTGTACATACATACATAAATACATACATACGTAATACATATATACATACATGCATACATACATCCATCCATACATACATGCTTATGTGAGAAGATACAAGAGAAAATACCTCATTTATAGTTATTGACATTGGCTCGGTATTTTGTGCATGAAACCACTTCAGCGACTCATAGGAATGAGTTTAAGGATGTCACACAATTCGCTTGAAAAAAGGCGAATAGTTACCTGTTGCAGGCTTTGTTCACTACATCAAATCATGTGGATAACTTATCTCTCACACATCACAAACAGGTCGAATAAAAGTCAACGACTTATTGGTAGCATTAACCAATGTTTCATGCAATTACCCAGCATTGGTCAAGGATTTGTTCAACATTTACTGTCGCTGACTTGTTTTTAACCTCTTTGTGATATATATACGATGAACTGCCCACTTGTTTTTATGACAAGTTGCAAGGTAGCGTAGACGCATCCATAGAATCTAAGTTCTTCATTGGACATGTCGTATCGTTCTCGGCACTCTGCTGGGCCCGCGTTCCGATTCCCCGCCGGCCAATGAGGAGTATTTCTGGTGATAGAATTCGTTTCTCGCTATAATGGTTTCGGATTCACAATAAGCTGTAGTCCCGTTGCTAGGTAACCAATTGGTTCTTAGCCGCGTAAAAATAAGTCTAATCCTTTCGGGCCAGCCTGAGCTGTTAATCAGCTCAGTGGTCTGGTTGAACTAAGGTATACTTAACTTATCCATAGAATCTAAACGGAATAAACATTGAAAAACTGAATGTTGGCCAGCTTTAAAGTTCATTTTCCATATAAACGAAACAAATAATAATTTAAAGACGCTAAAATATAAAAAAAAATTCCACATCGAATCATCATACAGCGAAAATAATTCGCGTTATTAAAATAGGGAACTGGGCTAAAAGAACGTTATAAATGCAATAAATTATACAAGTTTTATCCGCTTGATCTTTGACTACCTAAACTAATTAAGGACTTTTTAGGCAACAAAGATAAAATTAAATGACGGTGTTTTTGGGAAAACCATTTTAGCAAGTTTTGCGATGATAAAGGAAATGCTGGAAAAAGGCTTTATAAAGCTACTTTTTCCCAGTAATGAATGATAATGAAATAATGAAGCTTAATTTTAATTAGTGCCTGCAACGTATCAAGTCTTTTATTCCGCTTTTGTTACCATCACAGAGCAGTCCGACTTTTATTTTCAAAATGAGAAAACTCTCACAAAAAGCGGTTAGATAAAAAGAGTCATTTAACGAGAAAGAAAACAGTGAAAAAAATCATTTCTGTCCGCACTACTTCTCTTGAGAATAGAAACATTTAAAAAAGTTGAGCAGGGGAGAATAGATTTTATTTCATTGTACGTGATACTGCAAAGCGTGTTGGCGTTTTACCTTCTATTTTGAGAAATTAGAAAAAAAAATTATGTGCATGCACTTCCGTGATCTATCATAAACCACACATGTTTTCGACTCCTTGTATTAATCGAAACGGATATAACGGCTAACATTACCTTGGCAATACAGTATTCATTCTCTCTCTCTCTCTCTCTCTCTCTCTCTCTCTCTCTACCAAATGGCTGAAAAAACTAACCGAAAGTTCAAATGATAAATTCACGAAACTTGTTGATTGATATAAAAATAGTGATGCATGGCATTCGACAAATAAATCGTCAATCACTTTTGGTCACGAGAATCACGATATACATATATATATATATATATATATATATATATATATATATATATATATATATAAATAATATATATAATATTATATATATATATTTATATATATATATATATATATGTATATATATATATACATATATGTATATAAAATATATACAGGTTGTCAGCAGAAAACATTTCTAGAAATCATTATTACGGACAACTGGAAATTCCTTGCATGAACGATGTATTCACACGCATGCGCAAGCAAAGCTGACTGATTTTAGTACAATTTCTTACAATTTACAGATCTCTTGCAATGCTGCTTATGCTATACTTTTTCTTCCTTTTCAGTGATGAAAGTCACAATGACTATGCTTTCAAACATAGAATTCATTAATTTCAAGATTCCGTGAATTAAATTAAAACTATTCATTATAAAAAAATCAACGTATATTTCTTTCGTGTGTTGCCTCAAAACATTTTTCCCTGCTCAGATCATTGTTATCGTTAAATGAAAATTTCACTTTTGTTATTAATGTGATCTTCCAAGATATGAAACTTCTCAGAAAAAAAAGTGTCCTGCACACTTTAACATTACACGTTTTCTAAGATAAATGCATTTCATGTACATTACATAACCTTCATTAATTAGATCATTCTCTACTCGCCGTCTAATCGCCGATATTTCTAATGAAAATTGAATTCAGCTCATCTGACGAAATATTTAATGTATTAACTTATGAATTGTCAATACCAAGAACGATAAGAAAATACTGAAGAAATAATGTTAATAATACATATATATATATATATATATATGTATATATATATATATATATATATATATAATCAAAGCTACAAACGTCCTTTGTGTCAATTCCTCTACATAAAATAATATATTTTCATATATGTGCAGAAAGGAAGATTTTATGTTGATAATAAAGTCACCGTCCGTGGGATCAGACCAGCGACGGATGAGGAATCAGGACTACAGTGACGCATAACGAAGTCAGCCTAAAGAGAGATATATATATAAGTCCACCGTCACGTGAGATTCGAACCAGCGACGGACGAGAATCAGGACTGCATTGACGCACTAACGAATCATTACAAGAAGTATATATATATATAAGCGACGGACGAGGAATCAGGACTACAGTGACGCACTAAGGAAATACAAGAGATATATATATATATATATATATATATATATATATATATATATATATATATATATATATATATATATATATATATATATATATATATATATTATATATATATATATACCTCTCTTGTGGCCGATTTCGTTAGTCGTCACTATAGTCCTGATTCCTCGTCCGTCGCTGGTTCGATCCCCACGGGACGGTGGACTTATTATCAACATAAAAATTCCCTTCGGTAACATATATGAAAATATATTATTTCCGAGGTAGAGTGAATTGGATATTAAAGGACGTTTGTAGCTTTCTGATTGTATATGAATCACAGTGATGTGATAAATAGTCATATATATATATATATATATATATATATATATATATATATATATATATATATATATATATATATATATATATATATATATATATACGTATGTATGTGAAATTTCAGCTACGGTCAGAGTTTTTATTGCAAGTTGAAGAAATATTAGTTGAAATTAACTAAATTTATGTTCTTAAAAATACATATATTAGTACACAAACACACATTCTTAGACTATATATATATATATATATATATATATATATATATATATATATATATATATATATACATATATATATATATATATATATATATATATATATATATATATATATATATATATATATATATATATATATATATATATATATATATATATATATATATATATATATATATATACAGGTCTGTCGAAATTCTATAGAAATTCTGTCCAACGATCACAATTCTTACATGACAGGACATCGACGGTTGTAACGACAATAAATATGCCTATATATATATATATATATATATATATATATATATATATATATATATATATATATATATATATATATCTTACATAACAGGACATCAACGGTTGTAACAACAAAAAAGTATGCCTATATATATATATATATATATATATATATATATATATATATATATATATATATATATATATATATATACATACATATAAGCAGAAACTTGATTCATCCGAGAGATTTATGTACAGTCCCGGTAAGACGAACTTTTACCTTCAACCGAAACTTATTTATGTCTTTGTCTTTCCCGTGTTAATTAAATCGCTTACAAAGGTGAATGCACAGGAGTCTCATATTTACTTAGTTCTCGAGTATTGTTAATGGTAAATGCAAAGGAATAATTTATGTAAGCACTTCTCAGAAGCCTCGAGTTCACACGATGCTAGGTCGATTATACCGGTGACCTACTTAGCAACTCTACGCAGTGTCAGAATACTCTTTATGTAAAACTACATATACTTCGGATTAATTAAAGGAGAGAATATGAGTACAAACATATGATTGTGGGGTTTCTTCACTTATACCCGACATTGTGCTACTCTTTATGAATGGAAGCGATTGTGCGTGAGTGTGCTTCTTCATAATTCATAGAATATTTTATTTAATTCAAGCACATTACGTAAGTCAAATGAGTCATTTCAAGTGAAAAGATGTAAAATAATAAACTAAAGAAAATTACACCACGACCTAAATTCAAAAGATGTCGCTCTTTCGTAATTCATATACTGAGGAAAGAAAATAAAAAGAAAAGAGCTGACAGCTAATTAGGAAATTATCAGATTCGAGTTTACTGATTAGAATTCCTTCCATGAGAGTTTTTTTTCTTGTCCAGTTTGCTCTCGCAAACATATAAAACTTCAAAATCTTAAAGTTTGTTTATTTTATTTGGATCTCATTTTGTTCGAGTCGAAATTCCTCGATATTAGGCTTTACCAGGTAATGCAAAACACTGAAGTTGTTCATAAAAGCAAAACGTATATGAGGGTTCAACTCAAATAGCTGGTGTTTTGTTAAATCGGTTTGGTCTGAACGATTGAGACCTTCAAATATATTGACCCAGGTCTACTCACCATGCGAATTTGAGTCGAACAATTTATGTCCCTGAAAAAAGAAAATTGCACAAAATGACGAAGTTAATATTCTGGATGGAAAAATCTGATACCATCACGGGACAACCAATGATACTAAGTACTTCAACGGGTGAAATATTTACAATTTTTTTTTTAATTCACGTCACTCAAGTAATTCTTAGCGTTTGTACCATCGTAATTTCCATAAGGCCACCTTTTATCGGTAATTAATTATCGGTAAGTAACTATTCTTTTTTCTATCTACGTTTCTTTGACATTTTCTTCCTGCATCTTTTTCTTTGCTCTTATCATCCTTCTTCCTTTTTGCTGTAAAGCGCCACCCTCCACATTAATTTCAGTTTTTCTTCTTTAGTTTAGTATGGTTTGCAGAAAGCCATATCAAGTTTTCCGTTCCATCAGCTTTATGCATTTACGCACTTACACAAAGCCTGATTTTATCACCGAAGTCATACTTAAAGCAGCGCTTTGTTCAAGGAATCGATCTTTGGTGCATTTCGTGAGTAGCGTGAACTATTCGCGAACGCGATGAAAAGTTGGAAACATGACAAAACCGAACGTCGCAGTTTTCTAAACTTCACAAGAGAATTACAGCTTCTTCTTCTTCTTCGTTTTAGCGTGCTTTTTTCCCATTTTCTATATGGGGTAAGCACGATGCCTTCTTTACGAAGGACTTTTGATTTGCCCTGCCTGACATCGCTTAGACCCCGGTAATGATGTGTACGTGTATCGTACCAATCCCCAGCCGTCTCCGATAAATCTGAAGGACTTCATTAACGTATCCTGACGGACTGGGGGTCTGCAAGTCCTTTTACTTCTTAACGGTAGGTGGCCATGGCAGGATATTGAACCTCCATAATCATTCAGCGCTTGTATAGCTAAATACAAATTTCAGTTAAAAAAAAAAATATTGGAAGAAAAGAAGTTATATCAAACCATGACAACAATATTTCGGAAAATCTTCACTGAAGCATGAAAATGACTAAAGGTAATATTTCAGTTATAGACTTTAATTGGAAATAAGTCTGTAATCATTCTATTAAAGCATTCATTTCCATTAACCCTGAAGATCTTTAAACGCAAAATAAATTGGACTACTAAATAAAAAAAAGAGAAAACAAATTCAACAAGAAATCAAAAGTAGGGGGAACATAAATCTGAATTTTTCTTTGAAGTTCCGCACACCGAGTCATTCATCACTGATGTTGTGGCAGCAATTAAAGTCTTAGAATGAATGAGGGAGATTAGTTAGTGACGAGGGAATTGGAGTGCAAACGACAATTTTATTCCCACGCGAACTGGATGGCTCAATTGCAAGAGCTGTGACATACGTCAAGCTTTACGCGCTATTATTGTCAATTAGCGTTTTTATTAGTTCAAGTCATGGCATCGTACTGCCATAAGGCATACTTTTAACTCTCTTTGTAATAGAAGAAGTGTAGCAGGAGTGGTAGCAGTAGTAGTAGTAATAGTAGTAGTAATAGTACAGTATAGTAGTGTTAAATTGCTTTTCTACTTTACTGGTATTTGAAGCTTTATGCATATATATATATATATATATATATATATATATATATATATATATATATATATATATATATATATATATATATATTAACATTATCAATTACACAATTGTTCTGTTCATTAGTAGAATTACTAAAAGGACCTCATTCAAACTGGATGATATATATATATATATATATATATATATATATATATATATATATATATATATATATATATATATATATATATATATATAATATACTGGCTGACCAACTAGGAGCTGCCCAGGAAAACACTGAGTGACAGTCTATGTGTAGGGGCAGGGAAGAGGGAAGGGAAGGGGAGGGAAGGGATAAGGGAGAGGGGGAGAGGTTTGTGATGAGGTCCGACTCACAGTTCTATTTTTTTCACACGAACGCTCACCCTTCGAACATTCGTGGGTGAACTGACAGGTGTTACTGTGGTAACAGTTCCTTTTATCCGGGTATTACTGTGGTGACTGTCCCTTTTATCCAGATATTACTACGGTGACTGAAAAGCATTTTCAACAGTATGTTTCTATAGTCTCGAGTACATGAAATGAGGTATGATAAACCAGAAAAAATTATTTACTACATAAGTTACAAAGGGAAGGGGGACGGGGGAAGGGGAAGTGGGCGGTGGTATAGGTTTGAGTTTATTTAAGTTGTGTCAAATGATGGCCACGTGCCAAATTTTGTCTAGATCGGTCAAGCGGTTCGGATTTCTTTAAAGCACCAAAATACAAACAAACATATATACAAACATTCATTTTTATATATAAGATATATATATATATATATATATATATATATATATATATATATATATATATATATATATATATATATATATGTGTGTGTGTGTGCGTTCGTGTGTGTATTTATATGCATATATGGTTGAATATCAATATTTTCTTGTAAATATACATTATTAAATACAGTATATTCGACCTCTGAAACTTGGATGTTTTTCCTGAATTTTAATGGAACACTCTGATGTCAGTACATAACAAAATATAAACAGGGATACAAAACTTACTCATATCAGTGGTAAAAGTGCTTCTGATCCAATATCTGTAATTTTTCTTAAACATTCATCATCGTCGGCACCTAAAATAGAATGGACAAGTACTGAAATATCTAGATCGAATCTTACAGCAAAACAGTTGTAAGAACTAGATGTGAAATATAACGGATATTGTAAAAGGGATGTAATACATACCTTTCAATGATACTTTCATAAGTCTATGTTTGTATTTCTCACTATTACTTATGACCGAAATTTATAAACGCCATTACAATCTCGACCTCTCTGTTAGGCTCAGAAAATTCTAAAAGAAAATGACAAACACTGAAGATAAAATGATAAAAAGTCTGTCATCAAATAAATCTAAATAGCTGGGTTTTGAAGAGCAATTATAAACACATGCGTACAGACACACCCACACATATATATATACTATATATATATATATATATATATATATATATATATATATATATATATATATATATATATATATATATATATATATGTATATAATATATATATATATATACAGTATATAAACATGATTTTTTAACATCAGCACGGGTTCTCCAAACAGGCGATTCCAGTAAAAACAAGTAAAAAATTCGCCGAAGTTTCTTCGGCGCAACCGAGCGTTCTATACAGCCGCTACAGCATATAATCAAGGCCACCAAAAATAGATATATCCTTCAGTGGTCTCGGTATAATGCTGTGTGAGCCGCGGCCCATCAAACTTTAACCACGTCCCGGTGGTAGCCTATCCTATATCGTTGTCAGAAGCACGATTATGGCTAACTTTAACCTTAAATAAAATAAAAACTACTGAGGCTAGAGGGCTGCAATTTGGTATGTA
>NC_089795.1:39440267-39457767 GCF_040412425.1 Macrobrachium rosenbergii
TCCGCGTACCATTTCTAAAAAATTTTTTTAATTTCTCACTTTCTAAGTTTATTCGTATTTAGGTAAAAAAAAAATCTCATTTGTGTATGCATGTTTGGCCATAATAATTAGGCGTCTATGGCCCTACTCCGCAGTTTAAAATAAAAAATAAGAGGATTCCTCGCTGTTCATTACCCTTGCGTATAATTACTGATAGCAGGGATACTTGTTAGCAAGTAATCTTAGTTGTTAACAAAACTGATAGAAGAGCCAAAATCTCATTAGATTATTGAGGGTTTCGTTGATCACGCTGCCACAAGTGAAGAGGAGCGGCTTTGTATTTATCTGATAATATCTCTTATCTTACTTCATTCACCTATGACATTCCTTCCGGTTTGCCTTTGCCACTCAAGCGAAAGACATCTCGTCACGTTTCACAAGTTGACGATGATGATAGAATGGCAACATAATTATCATAACATTTCACAAGTCTCGTGGAGATTTGATTACACACGACGTGAGTTGGAACAGCATCAACTCAACTTGAATGATGTTCTTGGCTTTCTGTTTACCTCACACGCTGCACTAAATAGTTATTTTGTAATCAGAACTTTCCATATAATTGGTGGCAGTAACAAGAATTCAAAAAAAAAAAGTGTACCTTAGTTTTACCAGACCACTGAGCTGATTAACAGCTCTCCTAGGGCTGGCCCGAAAGGTTAGACTTATTTTACGTGGCTAGGAACCAATTGGTTACTTAGCAACGGGACCTACAGCTTATTGTGGAATCCGAACCACATTATAGCGAGAAATGAATTTCTATCACCAGAAATAAATTCCTCTAACTCTTCATCAGCCGGCCGGGGACTCGAACTCGGGCCTGGCAAGTGCCAGTCCACAGCTCTACCGACTCGCCCAACGGAGAGCTACAAGAATTCACAACGATAGCGACAGTATTTCCTTCTGTCTGTTGTCAAGCTCTGGAATACTCTCCTTTCTTCCGTTTTTCCTGAGACTTATAATCATTCAAGAGACAAGACGGTCTATTAGGTTTACTTATTTCTTAACTGGATAACACCGACCTCCTTCCTCTCGCTTTCTTACTCATGTTTTCTTCGGACCTGGGCTACAAAAGGAATTTTAGGTTGCGAATCCCACAAATTTTACATTTACAAATTATTCGATCTCTCTTTGTAAATAATCTGTTATTGATCATCGTATTTATATTTATCTTTCCACTCAGTAGCTTAACTTCTTCTATTCCCTCTTCATGAAAAAACCACAATAAAAAAATTATCTTAAAAAGGGGAAATGACTTTTTTATGTGTCGCCAGTTATTCCAGTCATTCAGTTACATTCAGTGTTACGCAGTGAATGATGAATGATATTCCATTTGTCGTAATTCCGATCACCATATTCCACTTATATTTATCTCCTCTTTAAAGCAGTCACAGTGATGTTTATGATGAAAAATGACGCGTTCTGTTATATGGGTCATTCATTTATACACATCAATTAAAATAATGATTTGAATGTTGTCCTATAATGCATTACGGGTAATTGGTAATTAGCATGTAAAACATTGTATTAAAAAAAGTTATATTTTGATGACAATGCTACTATTCATGGGCCATGACCCATGTCGGAGGGAAATAGATTCATAAAAATAATAATCATTAAATTCAGTATCGGCAATTCTACGTAATTATTCAATTCCTACTTCTCGCTCTTATTAGAAGTCATGGCGCTTACTTCATGATATTATTCGCATTGTAAATTCCGTGTAATTTACATTATTCTGCAAATATGCCTTTATGTAACGATGATGTAAATTGTAGATATAATGATGTATATTGTAGATATATTGACATTAACAGAGCTAATAATTATTTGCAATTTACATATCATCAAATAAGTAAGAGTAATACCATTCAGTAACAAAATCAACGCTAGGACCAGGTCTACGTTAGAAAAACACACACACACACACACACACACACACACATATATATATATATATATATATATATATATATATATATATATATATATATATATATATATATATATATATATATATATATATATATATATATATATATATATATATATATATATATATATATATATATATATATATATTTATTTATTAGCAACTTATTTTGCCTTTTCCACATGTAGTTATAGCAAGAACATTTTACCTTACACTTACAAATTTATATCATTAAGAAATGACTGCAATTTCTTAAAGATATAAGTCCACAAATTCCTAGCCCTTGAAATTCATAAAATATAGTTTCAAATTGCCTTCTCATATTTTATTTCTAGCCATTAAATACTTAACGAAAGTACCGATGTGCCAAAAGCGAGAGGAAATAAAGAAATACTTTGTTTCACAAATGTAATAAATTAGTTCCTAGAGTATCGATATGGCTTCCGATATCGAAATGGTAAACACTGAAACTCCCATTAAGTAATTTGCCTAATCAAAATCGATATTTTATTATACCTGAATAAAAAAAAATCAGTAAGTTACACCTGACCGATTAGGTTGATCTAGGTGAAACTAAATGATGTCAGAGGTGCCTACTTCACATTTACGAAAACCTTTTGGATATTTCAAACTGTAACCTTCGGTTTGTTTTTAAGTGACTTCGACGGACGTGCAACAAAGATTGTACCGTCGTTATGCAATCTAACTGGAAAAAAAAAACATTAAAGACGCTCTTACCTTAACATGACCTTAAACTTTATTCTTTAAAAAGTTAAAAAGCTATAAGTGAATGATGAGTTAATCCTACTAAAACTGAATTATATCAGCGGAACGTACCTCACAATATTCCAAGAGGTGGAGAGCTAACTAAAATGACCTGAGAGATCTCTCTGTCCATTCGGCGGTTGGAGTGGCCTTAATGAAAGCCGGGAGAGCGACTAATGGCCATGTTTAATTCGTTGTAATGAGAGTCACAGTCCACATTAGCTCCACAGGGCAGGTCTCCGGTTTATTTGCCCGTTTGATGGATTCCTTCCTGCCAAGGACAACCGAAGGATAATTTTCTTTTTTTCAAGGAGGATATGTTTAATTCTCTAAATGCCCTAGAAATCAAAGAAGGTTCGGGGCATTTATCAATAATTTTTTTTCAGCTGTCCATAAATTATCTTAATAAACTAATAAAACAAACTAATCAACACTTCTCAAGACTGGTGAAGCAATGATCACTGAACAAAATAGACGAGATTGATTAGACACGGATCTGATGGCAAAATGAATGAAATTCACCCAAGGCAAGCATCCCAAAACTTTTGTTCAGGAGGAATATTAAATAAGTATGAGTCAAGAGGCCATATTAAGCTATATAGAATATTCAGTATTCTGAAGACTAGTTCAATACACACAACATGCTATAAGGCTCCCAGTAGTAAGTTAGTTATTCTTGGATAACTTATAATAAATAGTATAATAGATCGAAACTTCAAAACATGCTAATCGATTTTTTCTATGAGAAATGCGTTCTGAACTGCAGAAACTAAATGAATGCAAATAAAAAGAATCTTTAAATCAGATATAAAGATCGAAGACAATTTTGCATGCTGGTTAATTCTTTGCAATTTGTAATAAGACCTCTAATTGCAGGTGTTTTGTAACGTCGACCATTGCAATTACGCAACAATTAATGGCTTGTGGTTTAGAAATACGAAGAGATGGGTAGGTAGCTGTTATAATTTGATTTATGTGATATAATTTGTCTGCATCTATCAGGGAAAATTTACAGAGGAACTACACAGAGTTAATTCTTTGCCCGGTTATAACCACAGGTTCTTCTCACCTAGAACATACTGTCGAAAACATTTTACACTTGAACATACAAAATTGTCGGTAATGCAGAAAAAAAAAAAATAGTAAGGCCACTGGCAGACAAGTTACGGAGCGGATGCTTACCTGGTTTCGAGAATTACGAAAAACATTGTTTCACATCCATTATCAAAAAACAATTATTATTTGAAACCATTTGGATTTTAGTCAAATTGCAGTGGTTTATGTTTTTATATAATATGAAAAACGTAATAAAGATTAGATATTCGCTAAATTAACTAACTTGAATACGGCGTTAATGGCAGGTTTCGGATGATAAAGTCCATGCTACTTTTACTGTAAATTAAACTAGGTGATTTGGTTTAAGTGAGTGATTCACTGCAAGGCTAAGAACTGCAGACATTACTATGGTTGAAATTACTAATTAAAGGGATGGTAAAAATAATCAAAAGCTAATCCAAACGCCCTTTGAGCATATACTCAAGTTAATATAGTTATGTTTGGTACAAGCTACAAGTATGTGATCAATTAAGCTGTACTTCTAGATAATAATCGTCATATAACTTTATTGTCAGTATTGAAAGATTTTTATTTGATTATCAATTATTTCCCGTGATAAAGAAGACTGTTATTTAAGAAACTTGTGAGGACTGCGCAGAGAGGTTATTGTGTGAAGCCAAGTATCTTTATTAGTTTGAATCAGAACTGATGTTAATTGATATATAGAATCAACACTTGTTTTAAGATTCCACGATAGGAAATTTCAAATGTAGATATGGTTCCACTACGAATACAGGAAGAGAGAGAGAGAGAGAGAGAGAGAGAGAGAGAGAGAGAGAGAGAGAGTCAGTAAGTTTAAAGAGGGTGTGAGAAAATAAAAATATGATCAGAAAGGTTGTCTGGAACGTGAACACATGAAATGTAAAAGGGCTAACCGTTAAGCCAAAACTGTAGCTGAATGGACTTGTGCGTGGGTGCAGGAAATGGATGCGCTGTTTTGGTGAAGTGTTTTTCTGGTTCTGATTGACTGTTTTATGGAAAATCGCAGATAAACAGAAGCTAGGGAGGCGTAACGATACGACACAGAGAGAGAGAGAGAGAGAGAGAGAGAGAGAGAGAGAGAGTCGATAAAGATCCTTCGAGTTGTGTGAACGTATCGTATTCAGATAGACAGTGATTTAATTAGCTTTACATCTATACATATATATATATATATATATATATATATATATATATATATATATATAAATATATATATATATATAATATATATATATATATATATATATATATATATATATATATATATATATATATATATATATATATATATATATATATATATATATATATATATATATATATATATATATATATATATATATATATATATATATATATATATAAACATATATATATAAATATATATATATATATATATATATATATATATATATATATATCTATCGCTAGAATATATATATATATATATATATATATATATATATATATATATATATATATATATATATATATATATATAAACATATATATATAAATATATATATATATATATATATATATATATATATATATATATATATATAAAATATATATATAAATATATATATATATATTTTATATTTGTGATCTATCGCTAGAAGCTGGAGGAAGGAATGAAAGAAGGAGTTGACCAAGCGCTTTCGTGTATTTCCCACACCTCCTCAGGGTCAAGTGACGAGGATGACCTGAGGAGGTGTGGAAATAAACTACACGAAGGCGTTTGGTCAACTCTTCTTTCATTCCTTCCCTTCACGACATATATTATATATATATATATATATATATATATATATATATATATATATATATATATATATATATATATATATATAATATATATATATATATATATATATATATATATATATATATATATATATATATATATATATATATATATATATATATATATATATATATATATATATATATATATATATATATATATATATATATATAAATGGATGTATGCATATGTGCATGTGTATGTGTGCGTGTGTTTCAGAATAACTCTGAATCGCAATGAGCAATTTCAACCATACTTAGTATACAATATGACTTAATATCATGAAAAGAATACTGTGGGGGTAAGACATCACTAGCACCAAAGGGCACCAAACGGGTGGGTGTGGGAAGGGCTTCCCTGAAACGGGACGGGCTCTGCCTGTAGACTTAGTAGCTGGATAAACTCTACAGATTTATCATACCTCATTTCGGTATGATAAAACAATACTGTTGGGGTAAGACATCACTGGCACCATAGGGGGTTGGGTTGGGAAGGGGTTGACATGCAAAAATAACCGAAAACGACAGATATTAACGTCTAATCCATAGTTTTCAAGGTTGCTGAGATGTAAAGTGACACTCCCGATGAACCGTTAAGTCCAAGTTCAGCCCCGATAAGAAGAGGGGTGAGAAGGGGTAAAAAATGAGATGTCAAAAATTACAGATATTAGTTCTAATCCATAGTTTTCGAGGTCGCTGAGATGAATAGTGACACTCCCGATGCCCTTTAAGTCCAAGTTCAGCCCCGATCGGAACAGGGGGTGAGAAGGGTTGAAATATAATATGTCAAAAATGCTGGGCAATGTAATGGAAGCAACTATCTTAACAGGAAAGGGAGAGACAGAGTGAGTGAGAGGGAGAGGAAGTGCGGGAGTAGAGAGAGAGAGAGAGAGAGAGAGAGAGAGAGAGAGTAGAGGGGGTGTTAGGGAGGAGAGAGAGAGAGAGAGAGAGAGAGAGAGAGAGAGAGCATTCATCAGTTGTTATTTAGTTTTCCTGGGCAGCATCAGGTTGTCTATATCTATATTATATATATACATATATTATATATATATATATATATATATATATATATATATATATATATATATATATATATATATATATATATATATATATATATATATTGATCACATTAACAAGTGATTTGTTGTCTGCCACAACACCGCAAGTGAAAAAATAAGGATCAGGTGAAGACCCTGGCCGGTTTCGACTCTATTTCACAGTCATTAAAGATGGAATGTTGCCGAGTCGTAGCCCCCAACGGTTGGTATATTTATCCATATTATCCCTGCAGCGTATATGCTGTGATTTTTACCACTGTCTATCAGTCCGTCGTTAATAACTTGAAAATGAGGTCAAAACCGGACAAGAACTACACTCGGACTCTTATTTTTTCACCTGTGGTGATGTGATATATAAATATAAATATAAATGTATATGTAATTATATACTGTATATATATATATATATATATATATATATATATATATGTTATATATGTGTGTGTGTGTGAATGTGTGTATGTTCATGCACACTTACATGGAAGAATATCACGCCTGCGTGCTTCAAAGACTGATCTGTACGAACATTTAGACATGGTAATCGAATGTCCGAAAGACCAGCATTACTATTAGCGCTGTGGAATTCCTGAACAGGGGTGATTGCATGAAGAAGAGTTCTAATAAATTTATATTTATCTGTAAGATCCCAGAATACCAGAGCATTATCCCTCCCATCTGATGATCATCCAATTCTATTGTTAATGTTTAACTTGTGTATGTCCAATGTAACACAGGTTGGATTTTGACTTCGTTTAAAATTTTGAGGACTAAGAAAGTATGTGTTTGTATTTTGGTGTGGGCATTGTGATTAGGGCGGACATCCACAGGCATTATTGTAGACTATATACCCACGGCTGTAAAATATAAAACGCTTAAATATTACCGATGCAACAGAGTGATAAATGCAAATATTTCATATTCAAATAAAACTGTGTTTGTTTGTTACTCAGCATGACATTTTCGAATATGATTTGTACATAAGATTATTTAGGTTCATTCGGTAGCCCCCAATAGCCTTGAATGTATTTCTACAATTGTAGGATACAACTTACAGTGGAATTGTTTTTTGTTTTAATTCCCCAAATGACAATGTCACAACAAAGAGTACGATAATATTCAATGAGAAATCCCGAACATGTTTTCTGATGTTGTTTGTTGTTCGTGCAAAGAACTTTAGGATTTTTTTCTAAATCCAATTAAAATAACATGAATATTCAAGGAACTTACTCCTAAATGAAATTCACCTGCAAGGCAAACAACCCAAAACTTTTGTTCAGGAGGGATATTAAATAAGTTACGAGCCCAGAGATCATTTTAAGCAATAAAGAATATTCAGTATTCTAAAGACCAGTTCAATACACGCACAATATATATATGTATGTATGTATGTATGTATATATATATATATATATATATATATATATATATATATATACATATATAGTATATATGTATATTTATACATATATATATATATATATATATATATACATATATAGTATATATGTATATTTATACATATATATATATATATATATATATATATATATATATATATATATATATATATATATATATATATATATATATACGTATGTATATATATATGAAAACACTTTTACACACGTATGTATGTATATATATATATATATATATATATATATATATATATATATATATATATATATATATATATATATATATGTGTGTGTGTGTGTGTGTGTATATATGTGTGTGAAGAAAAATATGATCACATAAATAAAAGGGAACGAAGATCAGAAGAGAATTATGAATTATATTCCGGAAAGCACCTCCACCCCGACGAACAAAAATGGTTTTAGTAACATTTAGGAGGCGTATGTATTCTTGGAATTAACAAACGGCAGCTACTTAAGGGCTATAAAGTTCGTTAGGTTCCTGCTAAGCTTAAAATAGGATTCAAAAGCGTAAGTCGATCTTTTCTGGTTTTAGAACTCTTATGACAAATTCATGTTAATTGTCGTCTCATTTAAAGCAGCCTAAGGTACCTGACCTTTGAAGTGACAAGTACGTTAATAAATAAGTTGTGATATATTCGATTTCACGCTGTAGTTGGCGCTACTTATACGATTAATAATCACACCGATCTTAGGAGTTCGATTTTTCTCTTGGATGACATTCCAGTGTTTTGGTTACGACAGCTCCAATTTTCAGTACATCTAGAAAAGGGATTCTCTCATCTTTTCCCATCTAAATTTCAAGTACGGTGGAAGGTAATTCAATTTGTTAAAGTATGTATTAAAACTGACACAAATACTGTTTGATCTACTGCTTAGGTCTTTTCCAGCAGCAATTCTTAAAAGAATAATGCAGTTCACAACGATTCTTGCCATCGTTTTCAATTAAATCCAGCAAGCGGATAAAATGAAGAGAGGAGATAAGCTAAAAGAAGGGAAGTCGGAGAGTACTTTAAAGCATGAGCAAGAAGTCGAAATTTTGTTAAAAGAATCTGAAGAAAACGAAAGTTATTATGAAGAAGGGTTCCGGGAAAAAATGATGAATGAGAGGATCTGATAAAACGGGAAAGATAACCTAAAAAATAGAAATAAACTACTATAAGATATTTTAAGCATTTTGAGCTGCAAGTTGCTGGGTCCAGATATCTACAGAAAGATATGCTTGTTAATTTTCTTTTGAGAGATATGCTAGAGGTGGAGTCCTCCCAAAATAGTTACAAGGAACGTTCATTACAAACAATTGCAACCTCCTAATCGCAATCTATGAAACAATGGTTTCAAATTCTACAGTGTGTGTGTGTGTGTGTGTGAACCTAGGTTATTCCAATCAAGCATCGGTGCCATACACAGAATGAAAATGGAACTTTATTTTAACGCAGTAGAGGAAGGAAGCAATAAAACTGAAAATCTTTAACGAGGAAAAGCCCAAGTGAAGGATGATGAGTTAGAGAAGGAGCCATAGATAGAAGATAAACTGAAAGAGTAAATAAGTGGTTAAACTATAACTTCGATAATGCTGGATATGGGAGACTGAAAACAGCTTTTGTTTCAGCAACCTGAGGAACAACATCAATGAGGCGACTGGAGGAGAAAACAGAAAATTCTCTAGAAAAACTAAACGACCTCGAGCATTTGTTGAAGACAACTAAAGTACAGAAATTGGAAAAGGAGCTGTTGATAAATTGATATGCATCAACAGCTCCTTAAATCGATATGCATATGAAAGCAAAAGGAGATAGGGGAAAGAAATGGAAATGTTACAACAACAAGAAGCCATTCAAAAATTACTAAGGGCTTGCGGAAACAATTGAGGTAAATGGCATCTTGATGAAAGATGCAGATTAGCAGCTAAGGGGAAAAGTTCTTGACAAATGAAAAAGAAGGGATGGGTAAAAACTGATATAAAAATTCACCATCAAGAAAAGATGCGACAAAACAATAATAAAAGGAAGCCAGTGAGACCCAGCGGAAGGGAACTTGAAGAAAAACTGGAACAATCAGGAGAGAAACTGGCAAAACCACAGTTCAGAAGAAAGAAATGGAGCTTCTGTTGAAAGCAGCTGAAGAGCAGCCGAGGGAAAAAGGGATCTTTTAATTAAAGAGAATAGGAAAAGGGAAAGAGGAACGACAATCTGTTTCCTGCAGAGGCTGCAGGAGACGGAAGAGGAAATAGAGAGGTTTCCCTTTTTCTCTCTTCACCCCTTCCCCTGTCCTTTCTTTCGTCACTATCCTTTCTCCCTCCTCTTCCAATTACCAATCATATTTTTAGTGTATTTAGGCTGCGGTATCACAAATCTCTTTTCAAGAATAAATTTTATATCTGAATAATCATTTCATATCCTTATTTTTTATTATTTTAGTTTGATTTCGACCTCCGTTTTTGTAATTTTTTTTTAGATTCTTAGGTTATATATAACGGACCTTTTAATTTCAACATTTTCAAAATAGTGCTATGTATGTTAACTAAAGTGTACACAAATCTCTTTTAAAGAATAAGTTTTATATCTGAGTAATCACTTCATATCTTTATTTTTTTCTTATTTCAACTTGATTTCTGCACCCCTTTTAGTAATACTTTCTGATTCTTAGGTTATATATCACGCTGACTTTAATTTAAATAACTTCAAAATAATATCTAAATGTAAGTAAATTCAGATCACAGTAAATACAGACATTATAATCGGAAAGCATGTCTTTTTTTTTCACCTATAAGTGCTATGTGAATGCTTTGCCTTGATTTACTAAGAACATAAATTCCACCCTCCTCTTTCGTGTCCTTAACCGACAAAAATCACGTTTAGATTTCTCTTTTAAATTGATTAATTATTATGGATGCTCTGCTAATGGCTGGTGGCTCCCTCTATAAATAAAAACGATCCCGTCGTTGATTACAATGATTTGGAAATCAGTGTCGATTGCCTTACCGGGATAAAAAAAAAAAATCCGCCTCACTCGTTTGATAAATTTAAGTGGTTTTCTCCCTCTCGGAAAATTTAATGGCAAAGATATCTTTTGTTAAGGATACGTTGTCCAAAGGGATGTTGTCCAATTGATGTTCGGCCCACTCATGCAAACTAATTAGAGATAATTGCTCATAATCATGAGGGTATCCGGTTCTGGACGCTGCAGAAATAGATGAATGTGCGGGAATGAAAATGTGAGGGAGAATGACTGAAGGGAGGGAATTATACAAACAACGAGGAAAAAAGACGATATTCATAATAAAACCGAAGTAACACGAGGGTGAAATTAAAAACAATCTTATCAAAACGTAAAGTGAACATGTCAGTTACGGAGTCTAGAAAAAAGTAATTAAAATCTTCAAGTTCAACACTGAATACTGTCTTGCACAGTTGCGTACATGTACACCCACTTCAATCTATCTATAAATACATACACGATATATATATATATATAGATATAGATATATATATATATATATATATATATATATATATATATATATATATATATATATATATGTTATAGGGAAAGTTACAGGGAGTTCTGTGAAATCCAGGGAGTTCTTGAGATCCCCCTAGAGAATTCAATTTGTGAAATCAAAGCAACTGTTTATTACTAGGAGGGGACATATGATCCCCGAGGGCTAGTACTAAACATGGCTGGAAACAGTGATTCAATCTACACTGTTTTGCAAGTTCGTGTTTACAGCGCAGCCCCCAGAAATCCTGTTCTCTTGCCGGACATCAAATGTATTTCAGTGTGTTTATTACTAGCCCCTACACGTGTCCATGTTTCAGTTTTAGCGCATTCTAGGACGTAAAATGACTGCTCTTGTTTTGTGAATGACATTACTAGTTCTGAAAAGACAAAAACAAAATTAAATTAAATTTAATTGATTAAATTAAAATCAACAGAAGAAAACGTGACACTTTCAGCTTTTAAATGGTACCAGTTCAGTCATGCTGCCATTTGTAGTTATGATTTGAGTTCTTAGAATGTGACATAAACTTTTGAACTCCCCTGTGTTACAGGGAAGACCTAGAGCTGTGTAACTCTTAACAACAAACTGGACGAATCTTCAAAGGTAGTGTTTGTATCTCTTTATATTCATGTTCTCAGGAGTTTGAATATTTTTGGTAACACTGCTTCAGTCGTACTCCGTAACAATGGGTATATTATGGTGGCGAACTCATTTCTGTTTCTATATACACATGTTCGAGAAAAAACGATAGTTGGTGTGGTTAGTAGTGTCGTCCTTATCACTTCCCTATCTATATACAATAATAACGAGTTGGGAATTAATGTCCCTTAAGAGCTGGAAAAAAAAATCGTTCGAGACAAAATGACTAATTGTCAACTTTGTTGTGTTTCACCACCCACAAATTAAAAATTAAGGCAGCTCATTAGCCAGTGATTGACCCAACAGTGAGGAGTGTATGTTCGTGTATGTGCTCTCTTCCGTGAATTTATCTTATTTCTGTTATGCACATTGTGTTACCGTGCATACGAGTGACTGAGAGCTTTATGCTAGGCTTAAAAACAAAAAATTGTTGAATAAATCGCTGTGCACCCCAGTGCCATCCAACGTCTGTTACCAGATTCAAGAGGAAGGGTGCTATGTTATTCGCCCCCGCTATCCTCCGGAGCAAGGTGGCGTGTCTAAGAACTATACAACAGCGGATTGAGGAAGACCCTGGTTATAACAAAGTTATGGCCGTGAAAAAAAAAAAAAAACAGTTTAACGCAACACAAAAGAAAAAAATGGGTCAGGTTTGTAAAATGAACATAATGGGCGGCGTGTACATGAATGGTGGAAAGTGAGTGATAGCAGCAGCGGACAGAGTATGAAGTGTCGGGCCGCAGCTAGCTCTTGGAGAACAAGTATGTAGCCTCCTACTCAGAAATTCCCGCAGTATGTTATGGTTTGGGGTTGCTTTGGGCAGGGGGTTGGGCCAACTAGCTTTTCTTCCTCAAAATGAAACTATTAGCAAGAATGGTTATTACGCACATCTGATCGAAGTACTCGATTTATCCTTCGAGAAAATAGGAACCTATCTGCCAGCTGAATGGGATTAGGTGTCACACTGCCAAGGGTGTGACCAGTTGGTCAAATGATTGTTGAATTGAATACATTGAGGACAGGCCCAGTAACTCCCCCAACCCTAACCTGTTGCCTGTTGAGAATTTGTGGGCTTTAATTGAGCCCACGGTAAGGGTGGACGCTAGTACATGCCGAAGTTGGAGACTCAGGCCACATGGGAGTCACTCAACCCCCAGCACCTGCAGAAGTTAGCTGATTCAATCCCAAAAAGACTAAAGGAATGCCTCAAGCTTGAAGGACCAGCCAAGTACTAGTGTGGTGATTGGTGAGTGTTGCCTAAAATTTTCATATGTATTCGCATTTTCATTGATTTTTATCGATGCCTGTGAGTTTGCTGCACGAAAAGTCACCGACATTTTTATCCGCGTCGACTATATAATTATTATTATTATATATATATATATATATATATATATATATATATATATATATATATATATATATATATATATATATAATATATGTATGGTTAAGTATAAACCACATTAACAAAATGTGAGTATCCTTCCCATCCAGATATTATTTTAGAACTGCAATCCATTTAACCTATAGATTAAAATTGAAAATATATTGTTCCATCTTTCATTTAATGTTTAATCAGCAACCGAACAAAGAAAATATTGTTTCTAAATGTTAGGATAAAGCAAACCCCATTTCTGATAAACACAAAACTTGATTAAGCAGATTACTTTTCAAAATAAGAGTTCGGTTTTGCTTATACCGAATTGAAAGCAACGACAGGTATTCTGTATCTTCTATTATCGCAAGTCTAAAATGAGAGAGAGAGAGAGAGAGAGAGAGAGAGAGAGAGAGAGAGAGAGAGAGAGAGAGATCATAATTGTCATTAATGGGGCACCGTATGTTCCAGTAGATCGAAAATAAACAAATACTGTATAGCCGTATAAATATATTACTTGTGTGTATATATATATATATATATATATATATATATATATATATATATATATATATATATATATTATATATATATATATATATATATATATATATATATATATATATATATATATATATATATATTTATATTATATATATACACACACCGTATATGACTACACAACTTCAGTGTATATATATATACACATACATACACACACACATATATATAATTATATGTATTACTACCCTTATGCATCACTGATTTCTGTTTCAAAGAAGACGTGCTGACATAAACAATAACTTTCTCGTCTACCTGCTGCTAAACACTTTTCAAGGCAAGTAAGAAATAGCATCACTGAGGACGCAGCTTCATATTCCTCTAACAAAATGGATTTTGTTTAGCATGTTTAGCTATTTTAGTATTCCTGGAGCGCTGTTCCAACGAAAGTTTTCAACATACGTTTAGCAAAATATATATTTCGCCGGTATGCACATCGTCTAGGCAGAAAAAGCTTGCAAAGTCGTTTCTGTTTTAAGGCTTTAGAACTACACTTACAGAGAATTGTTAAATAATGACTATCACAAGAAAGTAATTTTTACTTAATTGGAATGACATTGATTTTAAAAGAAGGAGAAAATAAAAAATACCTGCCGAATTTATGGGTAGCCTATAGGCCTAGTGTTGGCTTGGCCAAGATTCTTTTTCTTGTTCCCATTTTCAAAGGCTATTTTTTTCCATGGGATGATGATTTGATAACTTTTACCATTGAGAAGTTTTTTTTTTTTTATATTTGAAGTTTTGTTGTGCTTAGAGTAAGTTCCAATGATACAGTATCTTGCCAACAGGGGAGTTTGAAGGCATGGGTTCGGCCTAGGCTACCAACCTTCATTTTCTCGCTTTTACCAATCTGTGAGACATACAGTTTGATGAAAACATAAATTAGGCCAGGATTTGTTACATATATAAAAATTACAACCATTTTTTAACTTTAAATCGAATAATGGAAGTTGTTTTCTACGGTTTGGTTGAGTCGTCAGGAAATTGTCTCACTAAGTATGGCGTTTTGGAATTTCGCTGCGAACCCACGTTTGGTAAAACGCATTTTATGATTAAGAACGCTGCCCTTACAAGTCTAAAACTGAAGAACAAATAACGTAGACAGAATCCTACAGGCCTACCTACTGCAAAGAATTCTAAATGACTGACAAAATATAGTAAGTGTTCGTATACATTGCAGTGGCATGTTGAAAAGCCGAGACTGGTTGATACACTCGGTAGGCCTATAGGCCTACTTACCACTAAGCCTTTCTAATAACGATCAAGAGCTTTTGTACTTTCAACTTGTGGTATAAATCAGATTAATTATGTTCTGATTTCAAAACTGAAAGCGCCACTGCACTTACGTACCGCAATGATATGCTGGAAATACAAGACATGTTAACAGAGTTTGTGTACGTGCTGTTAACAAGACATTTAACTGATTACCTCAGTTATGGGTAAATACTAGATCAGTATGCTTCACTTACCTGTGAAATCTTGTTCTATCACACCCTGAAGAATTCCTGTAATTATAAGCCACGCAACGTACCAATATGACGACAACGAACGGAAAAATCTGACGAAGTACCACCTCCAAATTCAAGTTCCCGCGCAATGAGGAGGGACGTCCGACGCCAGGGCCTGGGTTGCCAGATGTATGAGCAGAAAATGGACAGACACCTCTCAAAACAGGACAGAAAAAGGACAAACGTATTTTTATATATTTCCTCTTCCTTATTGATAGTTTAATATTTATGTGTGTGTATTCTTCCGTTAAGTCACCCTCCACTCTTCCAAAACTTGTTTTTGAGTAAAATCAGAAAGGTAGTATGGTAACGTTAATGTACTAGCACAATGAAAGCAGTATACTCGTCTGTAGCTCATTTGTATGAGGATATGATTAAAACCACGATCACATAATTTACTTACCTGTCTTAATACTGAATTGACAAAATTTCCTCGAAAGAATCAGCTTCACAGCCTTCATCGTTATCAGGCTCTGTAGATATGCTAGGAGGAACAGACATAGCTGATATTCTAATTTCTCCAATTTCTCCAAATGCTGTTTCCTTCCTCTTATATATTTGGCTTGTGAAAAGGGACAACATTTTATTGCTTACTTCAAAGTTTCGGCATCAAATTCCTTTACGATGTAGATGTGCTCTGATTCTAAGAATGGTCTCAAGAGAACTTGTACTTAACCTGTTTCTTGCTTTGGTTTTGCCATTTGTTACATGGGAAAATACCCGTTCAACAAAAGATGTGCTGAGAGGAATACAGTAGGAGTTCAGTGCAATAATTGCCAGTTCTTCATAAAATTTTTCTCCAGTTGCATTTTCATGATGCAATACATTCGTCCAAAATTTCACTGGGTCCGTAGGTATTTTTGAATCTGGGAATTCCTCTTTCCAGTTTGTTTTCAATGAGATTTTTTCATACTGGTTTTCAAATTTATGCACATCAAAACCCTCCTTGCTTTGGCAAAACCAAAGCAAGAAACAGGTTAAGTACTAAGTTTGCTAAGGGAAGATCATGAAATCTTGGTTTCATTTGGGTGAGACATATCTCTGGAGTAAGATATTGTATGTAATTCATTTTCATAGTTGTTTTACCAAGCCTTTTGTCAATCTGGTTTATGGCCTCATGCATAAAATTGTGTCACGGCTGCTTAATTGCTAATATCTTCTCAGAAGAGAGCTAGATCTCAAGTCATACTCAAACTTGTCCCCAAATTTATTTGATTTGATCCTGAATATTGGATTATGAAAATCATATCCACGAAACCAATATAAATTGCTGAAATAGGACAGAAAAGGACATTTTTCAGGTAGTCCTCTTTTTGTGAAAACTTGAGGACAGCCGGATCTCAAAAAGGACAGACTGGCAACCCTGCGCTAGGCCCTCCTGCTACAAGCAGCGTCGCCCTGGTGGCGGTACAGCAAACTACGTAGTACTTGGCTTCAAAGTTTAAAAGTTCTCCGCTAGTATACAAATAATATCTTGTGTTATACTCATGTTTGCATATATATATATAATATATATATGTATGTATGTAAATAACATCTCGTGATATCTCACATGTTTGCATATATATGTATATATATATATATATATATATATATATATATATATACTCTATATATATATATATATATATATATATATATATATATATATATATATATATATATATATATATATATTATAGAGGTCTTCATTGGACCCAGGTTGGTATCGTTCTCCAGCACCTGGAGCCCCGCGTTCGATTCTCACGACTTATCCAATGAAAAATTAGAA
>NC_089795.1:39462767-39492767 GCF_040412425.1 Macrobrachium rosenbergii
AGCTAAAGAGAGGATTAGACCCTCAGCATTGATTAATGAAGACTAGAATTTAATGGTTACATGAAAGAGAGAGAAAAAAGAAATGTTTAAAAGGTGAAACAATATCATAGCAACTTTTTTTTTATTAAATTGCTTTATGTTTTTCTGGGTGGGGGTGTGGGTTCAAAAGAGATTGAAAGTCTTTATTTTGTTAGGAGGTACAAGAGGATAATGAAATGAGAAAATGCGTATGCAGTTAGAGATAAATCTTGCATTATACTTAGATTGTCCGTCGGCGTGGATTACGGTGACACGGCAGATACTCTGATATATAGCCTATAGCCTATATATATACTGTATATATATATATATATATATATATATATATATATATATATATATATATATATATATATACATACATATATATATATGTGTATATATATATATATATATATATATATATATATATATATATATATATATATATATATATATATATATATTATGTGCATGTGTGTATGTATATGTTATATATATATATATATATATATATATATATATATATATATATATATAGAAAAGAGAGAGGAGAGAGAGAGAGAGATAGAGAGATAACAGGGCAAAATAATAGCAAAATCAAACATGGAAAAAATGAAGAACAGAGACAGCCTGTTGACACATAACCTAAAACACACAAAAAAAAAAGAAAATACCAAATTTATTACCTTCAAAGAAACATATAGACGACTGTCATCGATATTAAAATATATAAATTGCGATCAAGTCTGAAAGAGAATGTCAGTTCTTCAATTTATGGTTATAATCAGCAATATTTCACGCAGATGGAAATTGTCGAGTGCATAAATATCAGTACTTCAGTAGTTTCTAGGAAATCGAAAATGTGAGACATAATATGTCAACGCCTTCAGAAAATGAGCACATGGAAATCGATTTTACGATACGCTACGGATAACAATGTAACTGAGAAGTTAATATATATATATATATATATATATATATATATATATATATATATATATATATATATATATATATATATATATATATATATATATATCTATTAACTACCCATACAAAAATGGGAAAAAAGCACGTTAAAAGAAGATATATATATATATGTGTGTGTGTGTGTTGATATATGCTAATATATATATATATATATATATATATATATATATATATATATATATATATATATATATATATATATATATATATATATATATATACATACACACATACACTCACATATATATATATATGTATATATATATATATATATATATATATATATATATATATATATATATATATACAGTATATATATATATATGTGTGTGTGTGTGCGTGCGTGCGTGTGTTCGTGTGTGTGCGTGCGCGCTCATGTTTAAACCCACGCTCGTTTTTAACATTATCAATGCAAGCAAATTTGCAAGTTATTGCCAAAACGTCACATGTTCCATCTAAACCTCAGGATATTCCATCGATATTTTCTCCATTTTGAATGAATTTTTGCGTCAATTGCGATTTTTTTTTATAAAGGAAATAAACAATATCCGAATGTGAAATGTTTATTTCTAATTGCTTCTTTAAGAGCAATTATTTGAGCTCCATTACCGGAAGTTTATGTGTCGTTTACCAATTACCAATTAGCGACCAGCCCTTTGAGAGTTTTTGCTGATAATTATCTGTTTGATTATACTATTTAGAGAGTATAATCTCTGCATCTAGATTCACTGATCTAAATTCACATTGCAACTAATACACAGAATTGTGAAGCTGGTTGAACAGAGACTAGCAGATCTTTTTGCACAAAGAGAATAGAACGTAAGTTATGTATAAAGTATTCTCTAAATAAAAATTTAACATAGACTATATATTGTGTATATCAGATGCACTTAGGAACATTTGATCTCCGAAGGTGTAGAACTAAACACGTCAAAACAGTGTAGATGAATCACTGTTTCGCCGTGTTTATTACTAGCCCCTCGGAGATGTATGTGTGCGTGTTACAGTAAGGTTGTGAAACCAGGTATTTCACGAAATCCTGAAATATTCAGGGAATTCGTGAAATCACCAAGTCACTTAGGAACATTTGATCCCCAAGGGGCTAGCACTAAACACGGCGAAACATTGATTCATCTACACTGTTTTGACATGTTTATTACTAGACCTTTGGGGATCAGATGTTCCTAAGTGCATCTGATCCCCGAGGGACTAGTACTAAACACGGCGGAACACATTTGATCCCTGAGGGGCTCGAACTAAACATGGTGAAACAGTGCAGATGAATCACTTTTCCCTGTGTTTAGTACTAGCCCCCTCAGGGATCAAATGTCCCTAAGTGAATTGGTGATTTCATGAATTCCCAGAAAATTTCCGGGATTTCGTGAAACCTTAGAGTTTCTAGTCATATATATATATATATATATATATATATATATATATATATATATATATATATATATATATATATATCACAAAATATTGTAGTCAGCTCTGCAGATGATTACTGAATTAATTGAATAGGGAAATATGCCAAAATGTATTGTGGCTGAGATAGAGCCCTAGCCTTAACCCAAACACAGTGTAAGTTCAATAGGCAATTAGGAATAACAAAAGAGAATGTAGGCCTAACTTTGATGTTTTACTTCCTAATTTTGGGAAAATATTTTGAGCACTGCCCTTCACCATCCAAATTTTAAGATTTTTGGTGACTTACACTAAGTTACAGGGTATTGAAAACGTGGGTTTTTGGAGTTCTGTAATAGCGCAGTGTATATGGTTATTTGCTCAGTTTCGAAGAATAACTCCAAACTTGTTCAGAGTTTTCTGAAGGCTGAGGTTATCTCGGAAATGGGCAAAAAGTTTAACATCTTTATGAGGCGGGTGAGGGGAAAACCCCACTCCTACGTCAGGGAAGATGTCCTACATTAGGTTAGGGTAGGGTCTCGACTGACTAAGATGGTCTAGGCTCTGGAACCTAACGGCATAGCCTAGGCTACTCTAGATTCACTAGGTACTGTTAATGATGAAGTATAGTCATGGTTAGGTTAAGTTTTTGGCAGACTTTACTCAAACACTTACTTATACACCCCCAGTCTGCAGTCATTCCCCAGTTTCTGCCAGGGACTTCAAACTCCAATATATTGAAGCGTATTTAAGGTTAGCTCAAGTTTTTTTGGCAAACTTTACTCAAACACATACCTAGGTATACGAGTATTCCCCCAGTCTGCAGTCACTCCCCAGTTTCTGCAGGGACTTCAAACTCTAATATATTGAAGTGTATTTAAAGTTAGGTTAATTTTTGGTAATTCCTATTGGCTGTCATGATGAGCTAGACTGTGGTAATTGGCGTTTTCTATGTTATTTCTTGCTTTACAAGAATTTAAAGTAATATTTTGTCGGCCAGTTGTAACTAAACTGTAATTGACCTTTGAAGACTACACGACTTGAATTACTAACGCCCAGGTAGGTCCTGGCCGGCATTCCGTGCCAAGCCCGCCCCCACCTCCATAGCTAATGGCAAAATTGTAACCAGTAAACATCTCTAGGGTACGTATGTTGTAGGTTTTAGGGGTGTTTCTGGTTTGCAATTTTACCGTATTAGTATGGAGGGATGGGGATTGCTGCGGAACGCTGGCTTAGGACCTACCTGGCTTTAGGCAATTCAAGCCGTAGTCTTCAAGGTCAATGACAGCAGTTACAACCGGCCGACAAATAGTACTTTAAATTCTTGTAAAGCAAGTAAATAACATAGAAAAAGCATCAATTGCCATAGTTCAGCTCACCATGACAGCTGGCTTAGATTTACCATTTTTTGCCAAAAACTTAACTTAGCCTTAACTACATTTCATCTTTTAACAGTACCTAGTGAATCTAGAGTAGCCTAGGCTATGCTGTGAGTTCCAGAGCATGCACATGTATGTATTTCTTTTTATGAGCTATGCATGTATGCACTTTAAAATTCATAGTAGTAATCTTCCATAACATATTAAATCTAGCAACCCAGTTTGCATTTCTCCAAAAATCGACTCTGTACACTTTAATTTAATTGAATCAGTATCTGTATATGGCAAAAGCCAGCAAAACCCAGTGAACACAGTACAGTAAAATGTGTTTGGTTACAAAACACAGTAATCCCCTTATGTTGTTTTTGATATCCTGTAACTTAGTCTATTGTACCAGTATCAATAAAGTGTGGTTGTTGAAGGGCTCCCAAAACATTTTTTTCCCATTTCAGGAAGGCAAACGCCACAAGTTAGGCCTAGCTTCTCTTTTGTCATTTGTTAATTCTTAATTGCCTATTGAACTGAACTTCCACTGTCTCAGTTTAGACTAGGACTCCATTTTAGCCATATATGTTATGGCTAACTTGCCTATTCACTTAGGCTAATATGGCAATCATTAGTCGAGCCTATGACCTAATTTTGTAAGAAAAGTGTAAAGTATTAGTTAAATTGTTGTGTAGTAAATTGTTTGCATATAGCTTCAGTTCCTTGTGGTAAAAAAAATATTGTAGCATTTTTTAATATGTGAACTCCCAGAAATATAAATGGTAACAACTATTACTAGTCACATTTTTTTTATTTTATGAATCTTACAACCAAAAAGTTTGTACTTTTGAAAATAATTCTCGAAGGAAAGGGTGATACATCACTTCCAAACTCCTATTTCATTTCGATATGTGAAAACTAAAGTTAGTAGTTTGCACCTCACTTATCAGATTGCAAATGGATGTAAACTACTGTATAATCAACCTGGTTTTATCATTGTTAACATTAAAATAGAAAAATTCTCCTTTTTAAAAAGATATGTAAGATATAAATCTGGTAACACAGTTGATTAGACCCCTGTATTGATTTTGAATATAAGATTTTCAAAAAAGACTGTTATTTATTTTTAAAAGGGCTTTGTTTCACATCTAGGCCTTATTACTTGTGTTTAATTTTTTATAAATGTGACTTATTAAAATAATGGGACTATACTTTGATATCTAATAGGCCTGTATTTTATATTTTTTTTATAAAATCTGGAAAGGCAAAATTCTACATGCCAAAGCCTCCAACTGGGAAAGGAAACCAGCAGAGAGGGGAAAATAAGATGTAGAATCAACTAGAGACTATATTACAAAGAAAAACCAATTGGAAAACAAATACTGTAAAAAATGAAATGAGACCTATGTGAGCTTGTTAAAAAAAAAAATTACACCTAGTTTGAAATTCTGTAGTTCCAACGATTCAACTAGTAATTAGTAGGACCATACCATAATATGGTCATAACTGGAAGTCAGGGCACACGATGCCCTAGGTTAGGTTAGGTGAGGTTAAGGGAAGGTTAAGATAAGATATATTAGTGTTTTTGGCAATTTTGATTCAATTAGGCTACATACCCCCACCTGCAGTCACTCCTGAGTTCCAGCATGTGACTTCAAACTTTGATATATTTCTCAGTAAGCAAGCATATGTATGTATTTCTAAATGTAAACTTTACATATCCATGCAATTTGAAACTTATAGCTGTACTCTTATCTTAACACACTAACTCCAGCAACCCAATTAGCATTTCATCAAAACTCGATCCCTTACACTTTCTTAGTTTTTAATTAAATCTTTATCTGTATATGGCAAATGCCATTGAATTCAAACCCAAGACTCAATAAACATATTAAAATGTTTTTGGATTACAGAACTCCAGAAACCCATTATGATTTTTTGATACACTGTAACTTAGCCTAATGCACCATAACAGTAAAATGTAGATGTTAAAAGAGCAGTGCACAAAATATAGTTTTAAATAAATTGGGAAGGCATACACCAAAGTTAGTCCTGTTAATTCTTAAAAGTCTATTGAACTTCCATTGTGCCAGCTCTTAGGTTAGGACTCTATTTTAGGCATATGTTATGGCTAACTTGCCTATTCACTTAAGTGATTAGTGCACTGTTTGCATATAGCTTCAGTTGCTGCGTAGTCTCCTTGTGCTTAAAGATTTTTTGAGTAACAACTTTTTCTAGCCACATTTTTTATCTCATGAATCTTATAACCTAAAAGTCTGAACATAGTTTGATGATAATTATTCTCAAAGGAGAGTGTAATACATCCCTTTCAAAGTCCTACTTCAGATTGTAAATGGATACAAACTACTGTATAATTAACCTGGCTTTATCATTGTTAACAAGAAAATAGAAAGACCCTTCTTCCTTTCAAAAATGTTTAAGCTATAAATCTGATAACACAGCTGAATTAGACTCTGTACTGATTTTGAATATAAGATTTTCAAAACGATTGTTCTTTATTCTGCAAGATTAAAAGATCTTATTTTTACATTTAGGCCTAATTAATTGTGTTCAGATTTTTATAAATGTTGTCTTGCAGCTCTGGCACTGTACTTTTATATCTGATTGGCCTACAAGGCAAAGCACTCAATGAGGAAAGCACCCCACCAGATAAAGGAAAATGAGAAGTAATGAATAAAATACATAAAAATAAACTACATAACAAAGTAAGGCCAATATTAAAAAAAGAATTGCAACAAGTTTGAAATTCTGTAGTTCCAACAATTCAGCTACTTTATGTAATTAGGAGGGTCATACCATAACTGTCATAACTGGAACAAAGCTTATTTATAACTGTGGTACTGAATCTTATAGAAGAAAATGCAAGGCTGTTGGAATTAACTGAATATCTACTGTACTTCTTAATGGTGCACAGTATAGTCTGGGAAAATTTTGAAGGAGGAAAACGAAAAAGTTATAAAACATCCAAAATGAGCTAATTCAACAACATGCTAAGTAAACAGCTATGTCTGTGATAAGAAATGAAATATAGTTCAAGTTTTTGCTCAGCAACTTAAGATAAAAACAGGGAACACAAATTCAAAATGAGTTGCAATTAGTAGAAGAAGCAATGTTAATAAAAAGATGTGAGGTGGGGGTAGCTCCAGTTTTCTAGATGATAAGCATACTTTGAGTTTTAACTAATTTTAAGTAAAACTCTGTTATGTGATTCAGCAACAAGAGATCTACACACAGGAGATGGGATTAGTACAGATAGAGTAGCATCATCAGTGTAAGCAACGATCTTGCTTTCAATGCCCAACCTCTTATTTTGCTTATTCTTCTTATATTTAAAAGTAATGTTTGTATGTTTGTGTGCTATAGAAATCCAAACCGTTTGACCAAACTGGACAGAATTTGGCATGTGGTTGCCATTTGACCCAACTTGATAATAGGGTAGGCGTCAAACCCTTACCCCTACCCCTTCCCCTCCCCCCTTCCCATTGTAACTTATGTGGTAACCACTCTACCGATCTTGACAAAATTTGGCACATGGCTGTCATTTGACCCAATTTATATAATAGGGTAGGTTCCAAACCCGTACCCCATGCCCCTTTCCCCCTTCCCTTTGCAACTTATGTGATAACCACTTGACCGATCTAGACAAAATTTGGGATGTGGCCATCATTCGACCCATCTTAGGTAATAGGGTAGGTTTCAAACCCATACCCCAGCCCCCTTCCTCTTCCCCCATCCCCCTTCCCCCTTCCCTTTGTAACTTATGTGGTAAATGAACTATATGGGTTTATCATACCTCGTTTCATGTACTAGATACCATAGAAATATATTATTGAAAATTTTTTTTTAGGTTTAGTGGGGGTGTTTCAGTTAAGTGGGGGCTGTGTATTTAGGTTTAGGGGGTGTTAAAAGGGACAGTCCCCACAGCAATATCTTGATAAAATGGACAGTCACCTCAGTAATTCTAGGACAAAAGGGACAGGCAGCACAGTAATACCTGGATAAATGGGACAGTCAGCACATTAATGTCTGGATAAAAGGACAGTCAGCATAGTAATACCTGGGTAAAAGGGATAGTCAGCACATTTTACCTGGATAAATTGGAAAGTCAGCAGAGTAATACCTGGATAAAAGGAACAGTCACCACAAAAACATCTGGTTAAATGGGACAGTCACCACAAAAATAACTGGGTAAATGGGACACTCCTACAGTAAGCCCTGATAAAAGGCACAGTCAGTACAGTAATACCTGGATAAATGGGAGAGTCACCACAGTAATATCTGCATAAATGGGACAGTCAGCACATTAATGTCTGGATAAAAGGACAGTTAGTGCAGTAGGCCCTAATTTCTGAATAAAAGGGACAGTCACCACAGTAATACCTGGACAAATGGTACAATCAGCACAGTAATGTTTAGATAAAGTGGACAGTCAGTACAGTAATT
This sequence comes from Macrobrachium rosenbergii, assembly GCF_040412425.1. Lineage (NCBI taxonomy): Eukaryota > Metazoa > Arthropoda > Malacostraca > Decapoda > Palaemonidae > Macrobrachium > Macrobrachium rosenbergii. The sequence continues at coordinate 39,471,011 of NC_089795.1, forward strand.
CCTGGATAAAATGGACAGTCAGTACAAGGAGGTGCAGGAAAATATTTCTGAGTTCTTCAGAGTTTTCCTGGGCAGTGTCGGGTTGGTCAGCAAGTCTTATATATGAAAGTTAATGTTTGTATGTTTGTGTGCTTTAGAAATCTGAACTGCCTGACCGATCTAGACAAAGTTTGGCACTTGGCCACCATTTGACACAACTTGGGTAATAGGGTAGGTTTCAGACCTATACCCCCTTCCCCCTTCCCTTTGTAACTTATGTGGTAAATAAACTCTAGGGGTGTATCGTACCTCATTTCATGTACTCGAGACCATTGAAATATATCATTGACAATCCTTTTCTTTTCTGTGATTATTAATTCTGTATCAAGGTTTGTTTTTAGGTTTAGTGGGGTTTGTGTTTAAGTTTATTGGGGGTGTGTGTTTAGGTTTAGTGGGGATGTGTTCAGATTTAGCAGGGATGTGTGTAGGTTTAGTGTGGGAGTGTGTTTAGGTTTAGTGGGGGTTGTGTTCAGGTTTAGTGGTAGTGTGTTTAGGTTTAGTGAGGGTTTATTTAGGTTTACTGGGGGTGCATTTAGATTTGGTGGGATGTGTGCTTAGATTTAGCAGGCAGCATGTGTTCAGTTTTAGTGGTAGGTGTAAATAGGTTTAGTGAGGGGTGTGTTTAGGTTAAGTGGGGATGTGTGTATAGGTTTATTGGGGTTGAGTTTAGGTACAGTTGGGGTGCATTTAGGTTTAGTGAGGCTTGTGTTTAGGTTCAGGGGTGAGTGTGTTTATGTGTATTGTGGGTGAATTTAGGGTTAATCGAGGGTGGGTTTGGGTTTAGTGAGGGGTGTGTTTAGGTTTTGTGGTTGCTGTGTGTTTAGGTTTAGTGGGAATGGTGTTTAGGTCTAGTGGAGAGTGCATTTAGGTTTAGTGCGATGGGTGTTTTATGTTTTATGGAAGATGTGTTTGGGTTTGGTGGGAGAGGTGTTTAGGGTTAGTTGTGGATGTCTTTAGGTTTAGTGGGGGTGTTTTTAGGTTTAGTTGGTGATGTCTTTAGGTTTAGTGGGGGTGTGTTTTGATTAAGGTGTTGTTTAGGTTTAGTGGGGGTGTGTTTAGGTTTAATTTGGGGCGTGTTTAGTATAGTGGGGGGTGCGTTGAGATTTAGTGGGTGTGTGTTTAGGTTTGGTGGGAGGGATGTTTAGGTTTAGTGGTCGGTGTGTTTAGGTTTAGTGGGGGTGTGTTCTGGTTTAGTGGGGGGAAGTGTTTAGGTGTAGGGTGTGTTTTGGTTTTAGTTGGGGGTGTGCTTAGGCTTAGTGGGTGTGTTTCAGTTAAGTGTGTGTTTAGGTTTGGTGGGGGTTTGTTTAGTTTTTGTGGGGGCTGTGTTTAGGTTTGAGTAAGGCATTTTTGGTTTAGTGACAGGTTTAGGGGTGTGTTTTAGATTTGGTGGGGGGGCTATGATTAGCTTTAGTAGGGACGTGTTTACGTGTAGGCCTACTAGTGCATTTAGGTTTAGTGGGGGTGAGTTTAGGTACAGTGGGGTGTGTTTAGGGTTTGATGTGATGGTGTTTATGTTTAGTGGAGGATGTGTTTAGGTTTAGTGGGTTGTGTTTTGGTTTAGTAGGGGTATGTTTAGGTTTAGTTGGGAATGTGTTTTTAGTGGTGGTGTATTTAGGTTTAATTGGGGATGTGTTTATGTTTATTCGGGGGCTGTATGTAGTGTTAGTGGGTGGTGTGTGTTTACGTTTAGTGGGGACAACTTCGGGTTGGTCAGCTAGCATAGCATAAATAGTACTTGTCCAAGAACATTACTATGAGGAACACCAGTGATTACATTCAGGAATTTCAGTTAAATAATCCAAATCTACAGTATAATTTTTGCGTAATAAAAGTAAAGCTAAAACATTTCAAGAACTTCCACACATTATTCTAGCATATTGTATCTAAATACACATGTATTGCATCTACATTCACATTTTTACCATTACTTTAAATGACATTTATGAGTAAAGTAATAGTTACCGAGTACTCAAAAATAAAACTAAAAAGTAATATTAGAAAATCATAACACATCCTTTTCACATTTTAACCAAACATTTAACTCGTTTACCAATACTATCTATCACATAATCAGACCTCTAGCTTAATTTCAAATTGTTTTACGCAGTTCTTAAAATTTTGAAGAATTTTCGTCAGTTGGCTGGAAAGGTTCATGAATAACATATGATATGCAAAGGACTTTTTCAGCCAGTAATAATAAAACCTAATTTTTCTGTTTTTAGAGTAATACTAAAGTTATTTTATTATTCTGAAAGGACTTCATGAGTTGAACATCTGCAGAAAGCTTAGTTAATATCACCCTGCAAATACACTTGTAAGAAGCTTTTAAACATTTTAAATTAATACTGCTCATTGAAATTCGTTTCAAACTCGCTTAATAGTCTCAAAAATCAATTCTTTACACTAATCTATATCATATAGCGTATGTGATTTTCAACGTATTTGGTTGATTTTTAGTGTGAAATAATAATAATAATACTAATAATAATTATTATTATTATTATTATTATTATTATTATTACTAGATATATATTATTATTATTGTTTGCCACGTCGACATTAAATTTACGATATTTTTCCGTATTTTTCTTATCACTTTTTAGGTTGCAAACGATAGGTCACCTTGCAATATTCGTTGGGGAGTTGTATATTTTTTCGAGTTTGTTGTTTAATTAGGACGTTTATGTATTAATTCCCGTTCCAATCTCCTCCTTAGAGGGCTAGTGCCGTCCGTGCACCTTACGTGGCACACTGTAAACAATACTTTAGGATGTTTGCAGTGTCACTGCGGTACCCAACTGTTTACTTTGTCCACTTTTTAGCTTTTCATTTTACCTCCTTTCTCGTTTCCTTTCTCCAGTCTGTTACTTCATAGTGGAACTTTGGGGTTTTGTCACAATTCCGTCAGTAGATTATCGTTCCCGTAGAGGGGGCCGGGGGGTTGTGCTGTCATGCGGTGCACTGTAGGCATTACTTAAGGTTTCTTTGCAGCGTCCCTTGGGCCCCTAACTACAACTCCTTTCATTCCTTTTACTGTATCTCCGTTCATGTTCTCTTTCTTCCGTCCTACTTTCCACCCTCTCCTAACATTTATTCCATAGTGCTACTGGGAGGTTTTCCTCATGTTACACGTAAAACCCATTTGCTCTTAATTTCCCTTTCAGCGCTGAATGACCTCATAGGTCCAAGCGCTTGGCCTTTGGCCTAAATTCTATATTCCATTCGATTCCATTCCTTGTACTTCATTTATTTTCAGGGTATCTTCATCTTATTGTCGAAACACTCCAGTTTGGCCTGACAGCCAAAATTTCATAGATCATATCATCAGTCAGCGCTCTCGTCTTCTGCTGACAAATGGTGATGGTTGGTTTAAATTAAGCTGGCCTTATGTTAGCACGGATCCTCTCCCAAAAACGTCAAGGGAATAAAAGGACTGGTTTAGACGTCTGGACATGGCCATACCAACCGAAAACGAGACTGATACTACATTTGTTGTACTGTAGATTACACAGCATTTGATGGCACGGGCTCTTACTCCAAGTGTACTGTGTAAAATAAAATGACCTGGACATTTTGTATTTTCACATGCTTTATTTAACTTGACTTCTGCATCTGTCTGTCTTTCTGTCCTCAAAACTTGTAACTCAATTTTCGACCTGTTCCTTTCGTCCGATGGACTTAAAATTTTGCCTGGTTACTCAATCCCGGTGACAATACAACCTTACATGATCAGTAGGTCAGCTGTGACCTCTAGTCACCCTACAGTGACCTCTCCCATGATCCCAGGATTTGTATGAAACACTTCGGATTTTTTACAACTTCTTTGACTCGGTAGATTCTCCGTCTTCCATATTACCCCTCCCCCTTCCCTCTTCTATCCCTTTCCCCCTTCCCCCCCAGTACATGATCAAGCATTAATTTAGCTGCGTCCTCCCCTTTCCTCTTCCCTCCCCTCTCCTTCCCTCTTCCATCCTCATTTCCACTTCCCTCCCCTCTCTCCTTCCCTCTTCCATCCCCTCCCTTCCCTCTTCCATTCCCTCCCCTTCCTCTTGTCCTCCCTTCCCTCTTCCTCCCCTCCTTTCTCTTCCCCTCTCCTTCCTCTTCATCCCTCCCCTTTCCTCTTCCCTCCTCTCTCCTTCCCTCTTCCCTTCCCTCCCCTTCCTTCTTCCATCCCTCCTCTTTCCTCTTCCCTCCCTCTCCTTCCCTCTTCCATCCTCAATTCCTTCTTCCATCCCTGCGCCTACCTCTTCCCTTCCCTCTCCTTCCTCTTCCCCCCTCCCATTCCTCTTCCATCCCCCCCCCTTTCCTCTTCCCTCCCCTCCTTTCCCTCTTTCATCCCCTCCTTTCCTCTTCCCTCCCCTCCCTCCCTTTCCTCTTTCATCCCCTCCCTTTCCTCTTCCCTCCCCTCTCCTCCTTCCCTCCTTCCCCTCTTTCCTCCCTCCCCTTTCCTCTTCCTTCTTCCTTTCCCTTCCCTCCCCTCTCCTTCCTCTTCCATCCCCTCCCCTTCCCTTCCCTCTTCCATCCCCTCCCTTTCCTCTTCCCTCCCCTCTCCTTCCCTCTTCCACTCCCTCCCTTCCTCCCCTCCCCTTTCCTCTTCCATCCTCTCCCCTTCCCTCTTCCCTCCCCTTCCCTATTCCCCTCCCTTCCCTCTTCCCTCCCCTCCTCCTCCCTTCCCTCTTCCATCCCCTCCCCTTTCCTCTTCCCTTCCCTCTCCTTTCCTCTTCCCTCCGCTCTCCTTCCCTCCTCCATCCTCTCCCCTTCCTTCTTCGATCCCCTCCCGTTTCCTCTTCCCTCCACTCTTGTTCCCTCTTCCCTCCGCTCTCCTTCCCTCTTCCCTCCCCTCCCCTCACCTTCCCACGTCCATCCCCTCTCCTCCCCTCTTCCATAACCTCCCCTTCCCTCTTTCATCCCCTCCCCTTTTCTCTTCACTCCCCTTCCCTCTTCCATCCCCTCCCCTTTCCTCTTCCCTCCCCTCTCCTTCCCTCTTCCACCCCCTCCCCTTCCCTCTTCCATCCCCTCCCTTCCCCCTTCCCCTTCCAAAGCACACGATCAAGTGCTAATTCAGCTGTGTCTTCCCCTCCCCTTCCCCCTTCCCTCCCGTTCCACCTTCTCCTCCCCCAGCACATGATCAAGTATTAATTTAGCTGTGTCCTCCCCTTTCCTCTTCCCTCCCCTCCCCTTCACTCTTCCATTCCCTCCTCCCCTCCCCCTCCCCTTCCGAAGCACGATCAAGTGTTAATTTAGCTTTGCCCTCCCTCTCCTCCCCTCTTCCTCCCCTCTTCCCTCCCTTTCCCCTTCCTTTCCCCTCCTTCCAGAGCATGCTGTCAAATGATAATTTAGCTGTGTCCTCCTCCTCCCCTTCCCTCTTCCATCCCCTCACCCTTCCCTCTTCCACCCCTCCCCTCCCCCTCTGGAGCACACGATAAAGTGTTAATTGAGCTGTGTCCTCCCCCTCCCCTTCCCTCTTCCCTTCCCTTCCCTCTTCCATCCCCTCCACGTCCCACTCTGTTTGTCCAATAAGAAAATAATGATTGTTATAATGGAATAGATTTACTACGAAATGATGCATAGCTGGGAAGGAGGATAAAATATTGAGATAAGTAGCTGTATCCTATTTAATTATAGATTTGTAAAGAGAGAGAGAGAGAGAGAGAGAGAGAGAGAGAGAGAGAGAGAGAGAGAGAGAGAGAGAGAGAGAGAGAGAGAGGGAGCAGTTCAAGGAGTGAATGGTTATGGTGCTCAACAAGTGGAAATTATTAATTGAGGACATAAAAAGGGGAACGGACAATAAATATAAAGACGAAAAACTGAATTATTCTCAAGGACAGGAAGAGGGAGGAAAACATGGTGGAAAAACGGTCTTTATGAAGGGCAGGAAGGACTTTTATATGTAAAAGAAATTGTTCAAAAGGGAAGCAAATCCAGATTTAAACCAGTCCTTAATAGATGTAAATAGAGTGATACTTTCAGTTGAGAATAAACGAATAATGATATTAAATAGAAATGATGAAGAAATAAAGCCTGGTTTTTGCCCAGTAATAGAAAGATATTAATGGAATGGATTAACAAAATAACACCTCTTTGGGGATAAAGAGAAAAATTGAGATAATTAATATCTCGGTATATTTGTTCGTGTACACTTTTCGGCATGAGGGGAGAGAGAATGAGAGAGAGAGCGAGCAACTCTTAATGATTATAGCTTACAGAATATTTTGAGACAGACATTGTTGAGGCATGTATCTATGTAAATGAATAGGAATTTTGTATAGCCTATGTCCATTTTTACACAGAAACATAATATAGTCACACCAGTCGCTTTGGTACAAGCATAATTATTCCACTAAGTATGTATACGAAGAATATCTGGTTTAATCAGAAATTAAATTTGGAGTGATCCATTAACAATACATGATCCTCTTTGTGAAAGGAATGTAAACACAGGCGAAATTATGTAGTATTCATAGCAGGAAAAATCATGTCTGGTGTCTGAAATCTCTTTTACACACCTAAGCCACTAAACCTACTTTAGAAATGTGAGGTTTGAACATCTAAAACGTGTTCATTTGACCGTGACAAATTAATTTCGTTTTTGTATTAGTTACAGCCATTCATTATTCCAAACTATACAGTGCTTCATTGGAGGGGTGGGTAGAGCTGTCGGCTAGCATGCTGTTGGCCCAGCGTTCGACTCTCCGACCGGCCAATGAAGAATTAGAGGAATTTATTTCTGGTGATAGAAATTCATTTCTCGTCATAATGTGGTTCGGATTCCACAATAAGCTGTAGGTCCCGTTGCCAGGTAACCAGTTGGTTCTTAGCCACGTAAAACAAATCTAATCCTTCGGGCCAGCCTTAGGAGAGCTGTTAATCAGCTCAGTGGTCTGGTTCAACTAAGATATACTCTCTCTCCAAACTATACACAAGCACAGATAGCCTATACTTCATTACTGTATATCTTAGATGACGTAAGATGCTGCTTACTCTCATTTAAAAAGATAAGAATACAAACGTTATAAATAATAGGCAGGTAATACCCGGCTAAAAAAAAAATCGCAGGAATTGTACCCACACTCCTGGCCAAGGGTATATTCTTTTGTTACCTTGGCACAGATGCCGTTGACAGGTTATCGATCATTTTTGAATGCGCCAGGGGGACCCTTCGTACCTCTGGTGGAGGTATTCAAAGAGGAGCCTCTCTATAGAGTCTTCGATAGAGTTAAGAGCCCTGAATGGCCTTTCGTGTTAGTTCTGCGTTCGGCAAAATCGAACGAAACAGTCTTTTATTCTTGCAGAAAGTGAGAAAGCATATGTTAAAGTTCATGTAGCCTAATTTTCTTGTTATAGTAAACTTAACATCAGAATGTTTGTAATTAGGGTGCGCCTGTGTAGCTAAATGGAGTGTGATGTTAAAAGAAGAAAGAAATTAGGCTAAATGCATGATATCGTGAAGTATTAACTAGAATGCATTATGTAGCATTAACTGAGACACTGAAGAGTATTTATAAGACTCTGACATGCTACTTGAGGTAGCTATGATATTTTGATTTCAGTTATTTTTCCATTTCTTTATTTTTCTAATTTAGTTTATTCATTTGTATAATTATCATGGTTTTTCAAGATATTTAATTACACTCCTTTGTAATTTTCTTTTGCTTTATCTCACTACACTTCTAAATACTCTTGCTTTCTGTTTTTCCACATAGGATCAGTCATTTTAATTACAGCTAATTTAACAGGTTTATGAAGTATGCCCTTGTTTTCCATGAGTTTTATTACAACTAATTTAACAGGTTTATGAAGTTTTCTCTTGTTTTCCATGAGTGACTATGTAAAAAAAAAATATTAACTACCTCTGAGCTTTTTCTTTATGAACATACCTGAGCTTTTTGTAATATAGTCACCATCACTAATGGCGTCTGATATATAGTTTTGTAGAAGCTCATTATCTGATAAAATGAAACAGTTCTAATCCATAACCCAAGCTGTTTCGCCGAGTTCTTCATAACTTGTTATATAAAATATTCTTTTCTGTAAAGACTATTTGCAGCATAAAATACTAAAATATTGCGGAAGCAACGGTTTGCTTTGGGTGAATTTCCTTGAAATGTGTTTACATATTAATACAAAGAGAAATTAGTAGAAAAACCACAACTATATCTTAAATATAAATTTCTTTTTGAGTATGCCAAGCAGTGAATATGCTTTATAAGATCGGTTTAACTTGCGCTCTCAAAATATGCCTTCACAGTTCTTCAGATATTAGAGGCGGGGACCTAAAATATTATCAGAATTGATTGCCTTTTGTTGGTACATAGGCTTAAAAATGAAAAAAACTGGGACACTGATTTCTGCTTTTTATGTTCTGTGACAAGTTACCTAATTTGAAATAATTGGGATGGTTTTCTTGAAATTGTAATTTAGTTCCAGCAAGTGTAATTTGATGCTCTGTAATGCTCAGGTCGGCAGCATAATGGTGGTGACATTTAAAGCTTTTGAAGTAAAATATGCGCCGAAGTTTCTTCGGCTCAATCGAGTTTTCTGTACAGCGCATAATCAAGGCCACCGAAAATAGATCCATCTTTAGGTGGTCTCGGTATAATGCTGTATGAGCTGCGGCCTATGAATCTGTCAGCCGGCCGTGGTGGCCTGTGTTTTTGCCTTGCCAGAAGCACGATAAGCTCTGAGTGCGGACAGAAAAAGTGCGGACGGACAGACAAAGGAGGTAGTCTGACCTGAAACCATCTTAAGTAAGGATCAAGATAATCTGTACTGTCTGCCAGTTGCCATCCATATATATATATATATATATATATATATATATATATATATATATATATATATATATATATATATATATATATATATATATATATATACAATATATATATATATATATATATATATATATATATATATATATATATATATATATATATATATATATATATATTTATACAGAGAGAGAGAGAGAGAGAGAGAGAGAGAGAGAGAGAGAGAGGATCAGGGCTGATGCGGAATTGTGCTGTAAGGGGAAAAAATCAATTGCAACGTGAATATGGGCAAAACGTGAATAGATAATTGACAAATCAATCTTAGATGCATGTAAAGAAAACTGTGCTATTTAAAGAGACTGTAATCTTGCTTCGATTTAGTGAGTATGTATTTTGGAAGGACTGAGAGGGGAGAGGGAGAGCTGAACGACGCAGATATTCTTTATGTTAATGTAATTGTACAAACTTTGTTTAAGCGATCGATGGAAATTTAAAGAAGTCCAAAGAATTGCAAATGAGCGACGTTGATTAGTGGTGAAAAGTAATTTTGTACCAGACAGCGGTGTATCATATCCTGCAAGGAATAATCGATCGTTTCAAATGGAGTAGGTTAATGTCATTCTGAGAACGTGTGTGTGGGAGCGGTTATTGAGGACAGCGGGTGGGCAGCTGAATTCCGATTTAATGGCAGCCTAAAGTTGTGAGAAAATATTTGGAGTGGTTGACCAGAGATGATATTTAGCCCTATTCCTGCCCGTGGTTTTGAAGGAAAAGGCCAATGCAAGAAACTACACAGCTGACAGAATTTTAACGTTATTTTACCCTAAGTAGAAAGATGCTGACAGAGTATTGATTGAGAAGTATAAATGGAAGTCAGACAGCGAAAATTTGTTTTAAATAATTGATTATTATTGAACAGCTCTGGAAAAAAAGTGTGAGGTAAAAAAATCTTTGCAGGTCGCTGTTATAGAACTGATAATGATTTGAAGTACAGGGGAATAATGTATTGTATGTATAGGGACTAGTGAAAGGTGAATGTACGAGTTTATCATTAAAATGAAGCGTATATTATAATATATAGGTGGGAAAGCGGCTAGATTAATGCAAAATTAAGTTTTGTGAACTGAAATTGCGAAGAAAGTGCTGGAAAGCGACGTACGTGTTAGTTTATAGTAGAAGAGACGCTCTCAGGCATGAGAAATCCATTGTTAGATGTTTGCAAATGATGCAACGACATGATGCCAGTGAAGCGAAACTGAAGATAATTGTGAAAAATCCTCGAAATGTCTCAAGAGCAGGAAGTTAAAAGTAGTATAAGACTAGTGTTAGGAAGGCAAATTTCACTCAGCAATTAGTACCATGTTTGCGTGACAAAAAAAAAATGCATTTGTTGAAAAATAAAGAATTGCACCATCACCACTGCTCATTTTAATGACTAGCAAGGAACAGCCACAACTTACTTTTGCATGCCAAGATCTTTTAGGGAGGAATTATGGTGGAAGGAACAGACTTTCAATGTTCATAATAACTGCATATTATTCTAACGCCAAAGGACTGGGGAAAAACCGAGGTGACGTGCTCCAGTATCTTACAGACTCAAAATAGATCAGAAATAATACAGCTTATTCCATGGAACCCAAAGCATCTACAGAAACCAGATTATTTGGTGTTTTTATGTCCTGGAATATGTTTCAGTTTCGGAGCAGACGGTCGCCAGTTGACACTATTTATTCCTCTAAATATATATTACGTATAGCATATATATATATATATATATATATATATATATATATATATATATATATATATATATATATATATATATATATATATATATATATATATATATATATATATATATATATATACACACACACACACACACACACACACACACACATATATATATATATATATATATATATATATATATATATATATATATATATATATATATATATATATATATATACTATATATGTATACACACATTATATAGGTGTAAAACCGTTGCTCTTGGCAGTCAGTCCTCAAGGAATTTAGTAAAACGAAGAAATACATCCCAAAAGGGCTTCTTGAGAGACATGTCGTAAAGTATATAGCCTATATGTATTTAAATACATATATATTACAAAAAGTCTCCTGTATTTGAACAAAAAAAATCGTTTCGATTTAAACTGTAATCTTGAAATGCTAAGAACCTAAAAGTTGCCAGATCAATAAAAAATAAATACAGATAATTTCTTACCCGTCGAAGTTCAGGCTTACTTTTCAATGACAGAAATTTCGTTTCATCTAACCTTCTTTTTTTTTTTTTTTTTAAATAAGACTAAGCTTTAAAAATCACCGTTATTACACTGCCACACCGAAGTTTATAGAATAACAGAAAAGAAGACTCCAGGAATCCGATATGGCTATACGTATTTTGTCAAGGGGTAGGTTGGATAAGCCAAAGTGCTGAGATGTTAAGTTGGATAAACTTCCCGGAAACTGCTAGGACGAAAAGTATGTTGTTGAAATTGTAGGGCAAGGGCCTTGAATTGTGGATATATATGGCATTTCAAACAGGAATATATATATATATATATATATATATATATATATTATATATATATATATATATATATATATATATATATGTTATATATATAATTATATGTATACATATGTTTATTCCTCTTTGAAAAGCCATATATTTTCAAAATTCAAGCCCCTTGCCCTACAATTTCAACAACACACTTTTTGTCATTGCAGTTTTCATGACTGAGCAAAACGGAGCAAAAATGCTATGTTAAAGACACGAATAATTTACATGCTATTATTACAATATACATACAGACATATATATGTAATATATATAAATATATATATACATATATATGCACATACATATATATGTATGTATGTATGTATGTATGTATGTATGTATGTATGTATGTATATATAATGTAATAATAGCATGTAAATTATTCGTGTTCTTAACATAGCATTTTTGCTCTGTTTTGCTCAGTCACGAAAACTGCAAGGACAAAAAGTGTGTTGTTGAAATTGTAGGGCAAGGGTCTTGAATTTTGGAAATATATGGCTTTTCAAAGAGGAATATATATATGTATACATATAATTATATATATATATATATATGTATATATATACACGCACACCCACAAACACACGTATATTTATATATACATATCCATACATACACACACACACACACACACACACATATATATATATATATATATATATATATATATATATATATATATATATATATATATATATATATATATATATATATATATATATATATATATATATATATATATATATATATTCTTGTTTGAAATACATATATATCCACAATTCAAGGCCCTTGCCCTACAATTTCAACAACATACTTTTCGTCCTAGCAGTTTCGGGAAGTATTTTCAACTTAATATCTCAGCACTTTGGCTTATCCAACCTACCTATATATATATATATATATATATATATATATATATATATATATATATATATATATATATATATATGTAGGTATATATATTATTATAATTTACAAGAAGTCGCTGCACAGCACGCCTCCCCCCCCACCTAATTTGCCCTTTGTTTATTGAGAGTAGAACGCTGCATGGCCGGTCCTAGTGGACCTAGATATCAAAACAGTTAAAGTTTTCAACATTTCGATCTGTCCCTCTCTTTACCTGAAACAGATATTGAGATGGCACGGTTAATTAAAAGGGCAAAGATACGAGGCTGAATGCCACTCCCTTAAGCAGCTTCGCCCAGCTAAGCTGCTTAAAACAACCTTTCTATGGGCAGATTAAGCTGCTGAATTGTCTTTTTCCGCAGGATACCGGAGAAGTTGAGAAGACGGCAACCTGATGGCTGACCACCTGGCAAATGACACATCATTTGCACACGGCCCCAGTTATCAGCAGAAGTTTGCACGCGGCCACGACACTCGGCCGAGGCCTTAAAAAGAGAATGACAGGAGTCATGTCAGTTAGTCGTGTGAGGAGGTAGTAGAAGTACGGCAGCAGTCGTAGTCGTAGGGGAGGCCGTTAGCCATACACGCGGGCGAGTGATACAATTGCTGAGAGACCTTCATTCCCCCCTGTCCGACTCCAGACGACAGTCATCCCCGAGTGCATCGCCATACGTGCGATCGTCCCTCGTCATCCTTCGCCAGAGACCCGCTTCTCCTAAGGAAAATTGCGGGTGAAGACTTTTCAGCCACGACAGTTTGCCCTTCAGAAAGTTATTGGGGTGCCAGTATTCCACCTCTGTCCTTGTACCAGTTTATCCAGTGCCATTTCCAGTGTCCTGTGTTCAAGTGTAAAGTGGTCATTCATTTCTCGAGTCATATTCTGTGTTATATTGTTCCTTTACTGGCGTGTAATGTGTAAATCTCTCTTGCAGAAGGGCCAATCCGCAGTGGACTCATCTTGGACTGTGCCTTGCCCTTAGTCAAGACTCCAGTAGAAGGATCTTCAGGCGTTGCAAGCCCTTTAACAATTTACTTACCCATTTTCCCTTCTAATGCTTTCTTTTGTAAAGTGTGTACATAACATTTCCTTATGAAGTAGAGTCTTCAGCTCCTAAAATCACCCCTTGTTCTTTGTTTTTTACGATTTCCCTTTACGCAAGTCAGAACTCCAAGGCCAATTAAATAAAGTTTCCGTTGCCGGCCTGAAAAATACCATAAACGCAGGGAAATTCGTAAAAAAAAAGAAAAGAAAATATATATATATATATATATATATATATATATATATATGTATATATAATATATATGTGTATACAGTATGTATGTATGTATGTATGTATGTATGTATGTATGTATGTATGTATGTATGTATGTATGTATGTATGTACGTATGTATGTATGTATATACGAGTATGTATGTATAAAGAGAAAAGAAAGATAAAGTTTAATGCTTTTGAAACTATTTGTAATAGATTAAATCTGCTTAAAACAACCATATGTCAGATTTAGCAAAAACAATCGGAACTAAATCCAACAAGACCAGAATAATGGAAAAAAAATGCTTGCCATAAATATCACCCTTTGAAGCCACTGTCGATAGATATTCAAAAATAACTAGATTCAGAAATCCTTGCAATGTTTTACGGAGGTCTAAAATGTCCCAGAGAAATTATTTGTGACCGCAATAATTTTCACTTTGAAACAAATTGGAAATGGCCATTCTCACTGGTAATATATCGATTTAAATGCACTTTGTCAAGCGTACAATAAACATAAAAACATTGAATATGGGGAAAAAGAAACTTTTGATAAACTTATACCAGCCGAAAATGGAGTTTTTGTGACGGCACTTTTTCCAGGCTTTCATTGCAATAAGGTTTTATTCATTCCCTTAAGGGTGATCAGGGCTGGTGGTCATCCGTCTGGGACAGTGCTCCCTTCAGTGTTTTTTGGGAACAGATAACATTTTTTTGCAAGAGAAGAACAGCAATAAAACCCATATGTGAATGGGTAGGAATTATAATATATATATATATATATATATATATATATATATATATATATATATATATATATATTATATATATACAGTATATATATATATATATAATATATATATATATAATGTATATATATACATATGCATATTACTTTGAGGCATTTTCTACCAATAGCGTTAAGGTAACAAGCAAAAGATTTCGCCCCTCGTTGTTTCACTTTCCTCTTGGCTATATGCACAGTACATTCTGTTTACATTTTTATTACGTTGTTATTCCGTGTTATAAGACATATGCACACACAGTCGCATGCACACACACATATATATATAGATATAATATATATATATATATATATATATATATATATATATATATATATATATATATATATATATATATATATATATATATATATATATATATATATATATATATATATATATATATATATATATATATATTTACTTTTGCAGTGTTGAGCCGTTTCCTTAAAAGAGTTAGCAATAAGAAGGGACTATTGTCGTTGCCACGTTTATCTTTAATTGCCTAATCGAAGACAAGTCCCTTTGTAAAAAAAAATAAAAAACACATCAAACATCACCTACTGCACAGAGCTGCCCTTGGCTCAGTGGTTAAGACGTTCCTACCACCAACCAAAGGTTTAGTGTTCACTAGGATGAAGTGGGGGGGATTAGGCAGTTATCGTTAAATACTCGTATCTTTACTGACCAAGGAAGTA
The DNA here is from genome assembly GCF_040412425.1 of Macrobrachium rosenbergii. NCBI lineage: Eukaryota > Metazoa > Arthropoda > Malacostraca > Decapoda > Palaemonidae > Macrobrachium > Macrobrachium rosenbergii. The sequence goes on from NC_089795.1 coordinate 39,486,053, forward strand.
ATTGTACCTGGTAGTTAGTCGACTGCCAAGGATCTTAACAGTGGGAAAAGTAGGCTATTAGATTAACCTCTTAACGCCTTTTGAACGGATACAGACAATCTTATCAAGGTTGTATAGGCCTATACATACTTTCCCTTGCTATGCTATACGTGTTTCTAGTTTTTACTCGGAAATTAAATCTGCGTTGACGGTCTATTTTTATTGTTTATTAGCCTTATGCATTTACTGTATGATGTACTCAGCTCATATCTCGTATCTACTTCGAGCTCAATTAAACGTTAGTACGATATGTTTCTTTTGAAACGTGTGACCCTTATTGAGATACAGACTGAATTCGTAAGAGAATTGTTATGCTAATTTGAATTATTTGCACCAGAGCTGCCAGTCCACGATGATAAAAAGAAAACCATTTCTCATTCTCTATTTAACATTTTGCAGGGATAAATAGTTGTAGTGTCGAGTCCTGTCAAACACGGACCCTCAGAAGCACTTAACATTATTAAAGACTGTATAGGGAGGCTTTCCTTTGAGTGTCCCCGGCAGACCTCCCAGAGTTCCCACACGCATTCAGAAATTATCGGTAACCTGTCAGCCACACCTGAGCTCAGGTAGCAAAAGAATAACCTTTGTCGGCTCGTACCTTTTGGAGCCGGTAAATGTGCAAGATATTTTGCGTCAGGTTTTGAATGCCAATAAGTGATTGGTGCATTCGAATTTCCTGTTTTGTACTAAATAGGTAATAGTGTCGTACGTATTCGTAAGTTATTGCGGGTTATGGACTTGATTAAGGACGTGTTAAAGGACCTAAGTTGGTTAAAGCGATGACAGAAATTATTGAAAGCGATACGGTTTAAAAAATAAATTGAAAATATCGTACATGTAAGAATGCTATACTGTTCAGTGTGTATGTGTGTGTGTGTGTGTGTTTTTATTAAGAACCCCTTAACGGATATCCATTACTGAAATTCTTAAGCATCTCTTAAAAACCTTATGAGAAAGTTTTATTGTCTATGATAACATTATCTTGTAATAAAATTTAGTTGAATAAATATATTGGTAGTGAAGAAAGGAGGAGTATGATATTTACATTTTGATATAAACTATATTTACATATAAAGAAACCCACATACACACGCGCTCACACCCGGAGATGGTAGTGATTTTATATATATATATATATATCTATATATATACATATATATATATATATATATATATATATATATATATATATATATATATATATGTATTATTATATATATATATATATATATATATATATATATATATATATATATATATATATATATATACATATATATGTATATGCAACACACACACACACACACGTACATTAGGTAAGATTCAGCATACCCAATAAGTACTTTGTAGTTAGAGGAATCTTATAAACCACAGCCAATTAGAAAATTCTAAGGGCTCTAGGAGTTTCGGGTCAGAAAAACACCAAAATAAAATTTATGAATATTTTTTCTGATTGAAATCGAATGTAGGTACCTTTGCGTTGATGTTTGCATATACTAGACACACCAGTTCCACCATCAATGATTTTCGTTCGGTAAAAAAAAAATTGAATGGGTATCCAATTTCTTCACAATTTTGTTTTTTTTTTCCCCACCCCAGTTGACTATACATATAAAATCTCCACCATTGCGTCCACCTCTGTGTGTGTGGGTGTGGGTGTGTGGTTTCTTTATAAGTAAATATAATTAACATTAAAACATACGGTAACTCTTATCGTCCTCTTCGGTTCATAACCAATACGAGTATTCAGCGAAATTTTATTACAATATAATGTTATCACTGAAAATAAAATATTTGTATAAGGTCTTTAAATGAAGTGCTTAAGAATTTCAGTAATGAATATCTGTTTTAGGGTCATGCTAATAAAAAAAAACACACGCTTTAGATTCAAGCATTTGGCAATGTACGACATTTTCAGATTATTTTGAAAACCGAATCACTTTGAAAAATTTCTATTATTGCATTAACCAGCTTAGATCCTTCAACACTTCCTATATAGCCTACATTATTATGCATATTTTTAGGAGTTTTGATTGAAAACCCCGTTTTTCGAAGCCGTAAGCAAAAAGAGGAAATGTGTGTGTACATATATGAAGGTGAGTACGCGCGCGCGTGTGTGTGTTTTGTATATATATATATATATATATATATAATTTACATATATATATGTAAATATATAATTTATATCAATATATATATATATATATATACGCATTATATATATACACATATATATATCTATATATAATGTGTACATATAAATATATTGATATAAATTATATAATATATATATATATATATATATATATATATATATATATATATATATATATATATATATACACACACACACACACACACACGCGTACTCACCTTCATACATATACACACAGATTTCCTCTTTTTGCTTACGGCTCCGAAAAACGGGGTTTTCAATCGGAACTCCTAAAAAGGACCAACCAGTCAGTCAGTCAGTTCCCCTCCTATCGGCCATCATTTGTCTCACGTTGCATCCTTTGTGAGTCTCCCTCATGCGGCGCCGAGGGTAACAATTTGCCTTTCATAAACGTCAAAAGTCAGGAAATACAGGAATGTGTGCAATTTCTATTCTGTAGATTGGTGCGAGAGCAGAGCGACTCCAAACATAAAAGGCGTTGTTGATTTTTTTCCTCTTTTTTTTTTTTTTGGAATAGGGATGAACTAACTGTTCCCCTTTGAGTTTTTCTGGCAGTCTCTTCCTGGAAAGACCACGGACATATTTCTGTGATGCGTTCGGCACCGATATATGTATTTGATATCACGGTGGTCTTTGTTATAGTTCGGGGTTTGTTTCGGTAAAGTACCTTGAAAAGTTTTAGCCAAGTCCCATATTTTGTTCTCAAATGCTCAGTTCTGAGTGTTGTGTCAGAATATTATAGAGTCTTGCATGTCAGGATTTATAGAGTCATGAATATATGAGAATATTATGGAGTCACATACATCAAAGTATTATAAAGTCATGTAGGCTACATCAGAATTTATAGTCATGCATAGGCTATCAGATTATCATAAGGTCCTGTATATCAGAATGTTATACAGAGTTATGTATATCAGCGTATTATAGAGTCATGTATATCCAGTTATTGTAGAGTCATGTAGGCTATATCGGATTATTATAGTCATGTACATCAGATTATTATAGAGTCATGTACATCAGATTATTATGGGTCATGTACATCAGATTATTATAGTCATGTATATCAGAATATTATAGTCATGTATACCAAATATTATAGAATCATGTATAGCGCAATATTATAGATTCATGTAGGCTATATAAGTCGAGATATAAAAAAAAAAATGTTTTTTTTATAGAAAAAAAAATTCATGCACGTTCACTGGTATGCTAGATAGTGTATCATTCCTCATATTTCTAGAAGATCTTTAATGGAAAAAAGGTCAGAATTAGTAGAAGATTTATGATTTCACAACAAATTTTTTCCAGACCTCGTAATAAGTGAAAGTCAAGTCTCCGCTTTTTCTGTTGATAGGCCTCATTACGCTACAGACGATAAGAATTTTTTAGCTTTTTGAAATAAATATATATATCTGCTTGCGAGAATATGAAAAATGTTCCACTATTGAAATGTTGATACTGGAATAAAATTAATCGGTTGTGTAATAAACTTCAACAATAATTGCAGCTTCATAGGTCTACTCAGAATGCTTACCAGTAACGTGTCGGACCCCCAACACATACTGCACCATTCACCAGTATCTTATTCACGATCATTCATTTTCTGGATGATGAGGCCCTCCTTCCCAGCATCACTTTCACACCATCTATCCATTCCCATGTGGAACTTCCTCTCCGCTTTCCTTCCAACACCTCTGAATTATGTAATCTTTACTTCCATTCTTTTTGTATAGGCTATGACTGAACCATCTAAAAGATTCTCTTTCACATATACTAACCATTTGACATTTCTGCAGCTTTCACCTTCTTTAATCCATTTTCATTCAACCTCCACAATTCACTTCCATAAAAAGGAGTTGTTTAAAAAATTACTTCCTACCATCCACACTTCCTGCCATCCACCCTTGGCTTGTGTAGATACTTGCCTACTAGTTTCCTTCCACCTGTTCACGAGAAGCCCAGTAAAATGGTATTTGTCATTTGAATTAAAAATAAAAATTACAAATACAAATATAAAGCAATAATGGTAAATAATAATAAGAATATATCAGAAAACGGTGAACTAGAATCAGTTATGTTTTTTAAGGTAATGAACCGTTCATGTGACATTGTAATTGTTAGCAGATGTTAAGAACAAAATACTGATTCTATGGAATGACTGTGATTAGATTCTAGGAAAGAGAGTTACTGAAGACCCTCTGCTGCCAAAGAACGTCTTTTGTAAACAATTTTTTCTTAGAAAACATCGTGTCGATATTGGCGGGTTATGATTAAGAATCCCTGAGGGAATCGCCCCCTGCTGTTATGCTGATTTAACATTTTTACTGAGTTCGATGTTAAGTAGAAGTAGTAATGAAGGAAATAAATCCATCGAATTTCGCAGAGAGAGAGAGAGAGAGAGAGAGAGAGAGAGAGAGAGAGAGAGAGAGGGTATTCATTACAATGTGATTTTTCAGTCTGGATCTAGTAATGGGAAGCCCAAAAGGCGTATAATATTTGGGTATGTTTCTACAAAGCAATTACAACTTTTTTTTCACACTATACGTATTGGGAAGGGAAACTTTTTTCACTGATTTTAGCTATTAGCGTTTCCGGTTTGGATTGTGTATATGCATGTAGCCTACTGTATATGTATATATATATACATATATATATATATATATATATATATATGTATGTATATATATACATGCATATATATATACATATATATATAGTATACTGTATATATATATATATATATATATATATATATATATATATATATATATATATATATATATATATATATATATATATATATATATACTGTGTATATATATATATATATATATATATATATATATATATATATATATTTATATGTGATTTTCATCTACCTTACTTGTCAGCAGTATTAACTCCCTCATAAGCGCTAATGGATTTACAGCCTTCGTTATCTTCATAATCACGGCTGGCCTCTTATTCAGTTCCGAGAAATAGGCCGCTGGGTCGACAAGTACACCTTTAATGACGTCCGGTGGCCTTCATAAGAAAATCTAGTATTTCGTTCATAACGGAACATTTGGTTATTAAAACCAGTCACTAAACAAATGAAAGGTACTGGATACAGGAAGGGGAAACATTTTCAAGTTTATTAAAGAAATTTTAGGAAAAATTGACGAGGGAGAAATATTTTTGAACGTTTTCATTGTAATGTTTACTTGTAATTTTCATTAAAAGTGATTCAGGTTCGAAGTACTTGGAAAATGAAAATGTTTTTGTAAACTTTTACATGGGAATATCGATTCACAATTTGAAAATAGTAATGCAATTTTTTAAAGAGGTGGCTGTATATTCTCGTAGGTATGATACAACTTGCTTCTGCATTACGTATGTATTCTGGTGATGGAAATTTACGTAGGAGCCATGCTTTAAAATCACCCCTTACGAAAAAATTTCGTTCGTTGTCCGAACATGATGAATGCTTCAACCTTTCCATATTTTCATTTTGTACTTTAAAACATAGACATTAACTAGATATTTCTACACTAAAGTCATAAAACATTCTTTGCAGATTGTTAAGATAAATTGTGGCATATATTTCTCTCTCTCTCTCTCTCTCTCTCTCTCTCTCTCTCTCTCTCTCTCTCTCTCTCTCTCTCTCCAGCTATGAAAATGGTCAACTAATCACTACCTGCACTACAATCCATTGCGTTGCTCTGGGAACTAATCAGGAACTCATCTGCTAAACCTGTCCCAGTGGCATCATAATTACCAGTTAAGAGCAGAAAATCAACACGATTATAAATCGTACAGATTTTGATATCAGTCAGTTCACGGTTTTCTGAGCAGAATAAAAGTGTTCTAACAACATGTTCACATGGATGGCGGCATTCAAGGGTTTCCCGAGAAATATAAATGATGTGACTTACATAATTAGGCGATGTCGATATAAGTTGGTGAGATGATGTAACGTTCTTATGTTGTGCCCTGTCTCTTATTGGGTAATGACTCATTTTCGGTGGATTAATACAGCTACTAGCAACGAAATAGTATACCGAACATAAGGTGTAGAGGGACAGCCAGGTACATTAATAGCCTATATATATTCTTGCCGTTTACAAATTGCCTATATCTCACCGAATATATTCTTACCGTTTACAAGTTGTCTATATCTCACAATATATATCCTTAGCTTTACAAGTTGTATGTATCTTACAATATATATTCTTACCTTTACAAGTTTTACGTATCTCACAGTATGTATTCTTGCCGTTTACAAGTTGCCTATATCTCATTAAATCTGTTCTTACCGTTTACAAGTTGTCTATATCTCACAATATATATTCTTACCTTTGCAAGTTTTATATATCTTACAGTACCGGATATATTCTTACCGTTTACAAGTTGTCTATATCCCATCATTTTTTAGAATTCTTATGCAGTTGGTAGCTGTTGCGTACTCGAAAATGGGTTACTGTTACTGCACAATATACAAAAATAATTAAATTTCCC
>NC_089795.1:39497767-39500267 GCF_040412425.1 Macrobrachium rosenbergii
ATTAACGTCAGTACCGTAAGGGAAACATCGGCGAGTTTGAACTATTGAGCGGCATATTCTTGTGACGTCATGCAGGTTTAAAGGGACGGCTGAAATACCATTCTTTATTTCCCCGGTCGGGGCTCTGCTCGATCGAGTGGACGTGGCTCTGTGTCGTTTCGGATAAGAAAGCAGCAGTACAGGGTGCTAAGTTTCCAAGGGGAGAGAGAGAGAGAGAGAGAGAGAGAGAGAGAGAGAGAGAGAGAGCAGCGTTTGAAATTAAATCGATACCAAATAAGCCCGAGAGATCCCTTATGTTTACTTTATACGGTTGCCTTTCCCACGGGTTTTATGTTCGCATGGGTTAACAATATAGTCCTTTGCACTTTTTTATCATCATTAGTAGATTTTGTTATGATAGTCTACTGTTACCATATGATTAAAAAATTTTGCCACATTAAGGACTCTATTCAGGTACATAAAGGTTCTTGTTAATAATGTTTTGTAATGAATTTGGATAGCACTGAAAGAAAGAAAATACCAGTCACGGTCTCATGCATTTCCCGGCTTCTGAACTGATACGAATTTAATTGTGGGAAAAACATTCAAGGTGACTTGCGCTTCATGCACTCCAATCAATTGTGACTGCATTTTGAAGAGCAATATTTCATTACTTCGGTTTTCCACTAAATAAACTCGTAGTCTGTTTCCATCTAGAATTTTTATCCTTACATGTGAAAAGGTTTTTAAATTTCTTGTGGAAGAAACTAAAAAAAATTAAGGTAGTCTCGCACTTGTGTTTATATATATATATATATATATATATATATATATATATATATATATATATATATATATATATATATATATATATATATATATATATATATATATATATATATATATATATATATATATATATATATATATATATATATGTAGTAAGGTAAAATCATGTGAAAGCTCTGAGCCACATTTTCTCGTTATTTGTTCCCATGAAGTTGAAAATTTTGACTTAATTTTGTTTCTAAATTTTATTGTTCTTAAATTTCTTGTGGGAGAAACTAAAAAAATTTAAGTTAATCTCATACTTATGAGTTTATCTTTGCGTATATATAAAGGCTTTTAAATTCCTTGGGCGAGAAACTTTTAGTTAAGTTAATGTCGTACTTATGCGCTTATCTGTGTATATGTACTGTATATATAAAATTTTTAATCCTTTGGGGAGAAAATAAAAATTAAGTTAATATCGTACTTATGCGTTTATATATATATATATATATATATATATATATATATATATATATATATATGTATATATATATATATATATATATATATATATATATATATATATATATATATATATATATATATATATATATATATATATATATATATAAAGATTTTTAAATCGTATGGGGGAGAAAAAATTACATTAATCTCATACTTTTGTGTTCATCTTTGTGTGTGTATATATACTGTATATATATATATATATATATATATATATATATATATATATATATATATATATATATATATATATATATATAAAGGTTTTTAAATCTGTTGGGAGAAACTAAAAAAAAAAATTAACCTCGTACTGAAGTGTTTATCTTTGTCGCCTATTCCTTTCTGCGAAGCCCGTAAGTATCGTTTAAGGAGACACGGTTCCACTTTACAGCATTTAAGACCTCACAGGTAGTCAGGTCTTTGGACGTCCAAACCAGATGGTCTATAATTATCGGTAACCTGCCAACCGCACCGAACCCGGGGAAAGAGAACCTCGCCATGATTCGTTAATTACCCGTGAGGTAGAGGTGAACGCGCTCACAATTTCCGCGCGTGCTTGCCGATCCAGCCATAAATTCATTGAGGGCCATTATTTATTAGGAATGAAACGAAATGAATTGTTCTTTGTTTAAATTGAGTTTTTTTTTTTTTTTTTTTTTTAGGCAGTGGAATCCTGGAATGTAGAAATAAGGCCAAAGGCCAAGCGCTTGGACCTACAGTAAGAACTCATTCAGCGCTGGAACTGAAATTGACAGTAAAAAGGTTTTGGGGTGTAACAGGAGGAAAACCTCGCAGTTGCACTAGGTATCAATTGTTAGGAGAGGGTGAAAAGCAAGAAGAAGATAGATAATGAACGGAGGTACAGCATAGGGATGAAAGGAATTGCAGCTAAGGGCCGAAGGGACGCTTTAAAGAACCTAAAGCAAAGCCCACAGTGCACAGCATGAAATGCACTGACATTAGAAGTGGAACGAAAGGAATTGATCAGGTTATAAATGGAGTTTTTGAGGCAGTGTGCAATGCAGGGTGCTTATTTAAGAACAGACTTCTTGTAATTGTATAGATCGTTTTTAGTATTCAAGAACACATTGATATCGTGTTTTTAAGTTTTTTTTTTTTTTTTACAAAGCAAACTAACATGAAGGATGCAATAAAAGATTTTGGATTTTGCAAATTGATAATTCTTTTATTCGGCGCATTTTATCAATCGGCATTTTAAGAAAAT
>NC_089795.1:39505267-39527767 GCF_040412425.1 Macrobrachium rosenbergii
TATATATATATATATATATATACATATACATAGGATATATATACATATACACATATAAGTACATATATATATATATATATATATATATATATATATATATATATATATATATATATACACATATTCATATATACATACACAATTCTGCTTCTGAATGGTTATAATTGGACATGCAAGGTTATAATAATAATGATTCCCTTCCGTAATATATATACAGTGTTATGCACTTCGTATGTTGTAGCACACACACACACACACAACACACACACACATACACACAAGTCCATCTTCTGAAAAGTGGACGAAGGAACTTTTATAATCCGATGCGAAAAAAGGCTTTCAGAGAAACTTACGTAAGCTGACAGTAAGAGGCATCTTAAAGAAGATGACCTTTTGAGCTGATGCAACTCGTTTTAATATGCCATGGCGTCAGGTTAGCGGTGCGTAAGAACTCTCATCCCTGGTTTCTTTTACTGACAGAGACGTGCTTATTTTCTTGTTGAAATATTCATGAAAGTATGCACACACACACACACACACATATATATATATATATATATATATATATATATATATATATATATATATATATATATATATACATACACATACAGTATATATATATTGTATATACAGTGTATATATATATATATATATATATATATATATATATATATATATATATATATATATATATATATATACATATATATAAATAATGCACAACTTTCCATATAGGAATACACACACACACACACACACACACACACATATATATATATATATATATATATATATATATATATATATATATATATATATATATATATATATAAATAATGCACAACTTTTCCTTCAGGAATAACAACGTGATGTAAAATGTAAATGGATTATCTGGTCACAAGGAAATTTCACCTGAATTTTAAGGCCTTTTCAAGAAAGTATCTTCCTATTCGTTGTTTATATTTCCTTGTCGTCATATACTCTTTATACATACACATAACACACACACACACACACACACATATATATATATATATATATATATATATATATATATATATATGTATGTATGTATATATTATATATATGTGTATAATTTCCTATTTCCCTCGAGATTCATTATTCTCGTATCTAGTCTTCAGCTAATTCTGAAAGATATCACTAGCTCTCTTTCTTGCATGAAAAACTGCCTATCTAAAGTTGCAGCGAATAATAGAAAACGAGCCAGACCAAATTCAAGAGGAAGGCTTTTGTATGGCGTGCTATATCGCAAGAGCAAAGAATTTTCATTTTCTTTTAATAGGTGTGTTTTTGTTTCGTATGATTTCTTTTTCTAGAAGCTTTCTAACAAGGAAAAGTATTTGGAGTCGATAACAGCCTCGGTAGGAAAATCTTTAAACAGTACTTAATTGGAGCATACTCAATCATGCAAGTGTTTTTCCAAGTCAGTCTAACGATAGATTATGCAACATGCAATTTGGAAAATGCTAGTAGCCAGGATGTTGCTGTCATCACTTGCTACAAGAGTCTGTGCTTCAGACTGAGAACTCGAATCGAAATTCCTGTGTTTTCGTTCTTAAGATCCATTTCACTGTCGTTTGTTCTTGCAGAGTCTAGGTTGATTTGTTGCATTTAGTTATATTGGCACTTTTCAGCGTGGAAATATGTTTCATAATGGCTTATTTGAAATATTTTTGCGTATTTCATTGTTATCTGATGGAAAAATAATTGTGTTTGAAACATTTTTGTGTATTTCATTGTTATCTGATAGAAAAATAATTGTATTTGAAATACTTTTGCGTATTTCATTATCTTATAGAAAAATAATTGTATTTGAAATATTTTTTGTGTACTTCATTGTTACCTGATAGAAAAATAATTGTATCTTTTCTATTAATCAAACGTACATAAGAAAACGTTCATAAGGGCCAGTGTTTAAAGGCCGTTAAATTGGAAGGCCCCAGTCGAGGGTTACTGAAACAAGCGGCACTGTTTAGGAAGAGCTAAGAATGCCCTTAGTATCCTGTAGAACTTTGCTCCTTAGTGTCCTGGCTTTTACGTCAACATATCCTTTCATCCTTTCCCCTCCTTTGTGTCCAAACTCTTTGATTTTTAATTTTTTTGACACTAATTCCCACGCCGATATAAAGAACAACTCCATCCTGCTAATCCTGTCAACTTCTAAAAAATTTTAACTTTGTTATGTTATGAAAAGGAAGTTATATTGTGAATCCTTTTCATAATAATAAATAAAATTTGCTACAGAAACGTCCACATAACAGAATGCTCATTTGTGACAAAAGTGCTGAGAGGAAAAAATAAAATAGAAATAATATATACAGTAGGTTAATCAAGTTTGCAGCATATTGCTCAAGCTCGCTACGCACTTCAGGTACACAGAAAAATCAAAGTTTTTGTGTAGCGAGAGTTTACCCTCCTTCATTCTTTATACTCGAAGGCTGGAAAATGTAGGAGTTAACATTGTCGGTTTACTGGGAACTGGATTCTTCTTTTGAATAACATGATGAAGGTGCAGCTGAAGTCTTGGATGTATTGTAATCTTAAATTTTTAATGATATAAGAGACTTAAGATCGTGCTTTGTGACCCATTTACAATTGTTCAAAATACGCAAATTCGCACATTCTCAAAATCTTATGTGGACCTCAGATGTCGCCTAATCAAAACTTTGAAATAAAAAAAAAATAATAACGAAGGTCTTCAGGAACAAAATCATAATGATTTCTTTACTGTTCATATCAGAAAAAATCAGACAGGTATTTGACTGGGTTTCTTTTTGGCGACCTGCGGTAAGGAATAATTTCAGTTACATGAATAGACAGTGAAATCTGTCCCTATCTGCTTTCAAAATAATACATAGTCTTCGAAATTGGCCTGTTGCTACGCATTTTCGGATTAATTGATTAATGTATAAATAAAAGCAATTAGAGTAAGCTTCCTTTTACCTGACAACAGGCAACCTAGGAGAGCTTTTTTAAGAGCTCTAGCGGTAATGTACTCTGAGTTGGCCTTATGCAAAATTTTGGACATTAGCCAAATGCTGGGTCCTGATATCTCCCTAATGTTCCTGGGACCGAGTCATCTCTGGAGAGCTTAATATCATGAGAAGAAATGAATAAGAAATGATTAAACTGTATTCCTCGGACAGGGGAATTCGCATTTTGGGCAGAGGTAATGTTTCTCAGAACCAGTGAGCACTTCAGATTAGTTCGGCAATGATTTAATATTTGTTTAAATGTTTGAATAGAGAATAGAATATAGAATTTAGGCCAAAGGCCAAGCGCTGGGACCTAAGAGATCATTCAGCGCTGAAGGGGAAATTGACAGAAAGGAGGTCTGAAAGGTGTAACAGGAGGAAAACCTCGCAGTTGCATTATGAAACAATTAGGCCTACTAGAGATGGTGGAAAGTCAGATGGCAGAAAGAGAATATGAACGGAGGACAGTGAAAGGAATGAAAGAAGTTGCAGCTCGGGGCCGAAGGGACGCTGCAAAGAACCTTAGGTAATGCCTGCAGTGCACCAAGTGAGGTGCACTGACGGCAGTACCTCCTACGGGGTAAATGTTTGAAGTCGTGATTTAATGCCCCATTTTCCTCAGTGTTCTTACCAATCTATAAAATGCAACTAGTCGCATATTGCAAACTCTCAACATGCGAGGAGGGAAACCTCGCTTCTGTTTTCCTCCTCAAAACGACATCGTTTCGACTAGAAATCTTTTGAGACACACAGCGTCGTCTCACAAAGGAAACATGCATTTTTAAAGCGTTGTCTTTGATGGTTTGAAATAGCTAAGCTGTGGGAGAAAAAGTTCTGGTTTAAGTAAACGCTGCGCCAAGTACGGTTTCTTTCATATTTGTCCTTAAAAATCTTTCGGTTTCTAATAATGTCAGGAGCCAGTCTCTCAGGCGCAGGGAGGGAGGGAGGCAAAGGGATGCTAAAGAGGGCGGAAGTCTTTCTTTTTCGGTTTAGTGATATGGTTTTTTTTAATGCTTATTAATTATCTTTTTAGAAATGAACGCAGTCATCGGTTTTGGTAATTATTGTACCCTGGTTAACGATGACTTTAAGATAAAGAAAAATTTTAATTCTTTTGTTTCCGACGTGACCACACACATATATGTGTGTATATATATATATATATATATATATATATATATATATATATATATATATATATATATATACATATATAATTTTTCTTCATCTTAATGTCATCGTTAATTAGGGTACAATAATTACCAAAACTGATGACTGCGTTCATATATATATATATATATATATATATATATATATATATATATATATATATATATATATATATATATATATATATATATATGGCACTTGAGGTGCTGACCTATATTTAGAGAGGAGTCTTCTTCAAAAATCTTCAAAGCATAATTTTGTGAAATAATCAAAATCGTTATTATTCAGTGTAAAACACTTACGTTTATCAGAAAAAATATTAACTGCCTTTTCGGAAAGGCTGTTTTTATATTGATAACTACGTATTCTGGAAATTTACTAACATCAGTTCGAAATAGTGACGAATTTTTGTGAAGGTAGACAAGACAGTCTGTTATAATAAAGGATATAATAAAACTCAATGAGGGAATTCTTGTTTTCATTAAAGATAATTATATAAATATGGGTAGATGCTTATTCTTAAGGGATATAATGTATACTTATGTTTGGCCTATTGCAAATACCTTTCAATCTTCAAGCCTTTAAGTAGAGAGAAGTGAAAAATTATGGTGCAAGTACTTCGTTGCAAGAGTGAGGTAATGGATGGGTTGATAATAAACAAAATGTATAGTTAAGATTTAATCTATATATATTTTTTTTTATTCAACCTCATATCAGATTTACTTCTATGAAAGCTTAACGCTTCTAGCTAAAACTCATATATTTTTTATGCAATATCTTAAGAGAGCTAAGGGATTTCATCATAAGAGTATGAACTCATCATTTGATAACGTTCAATTAATACTTTCCTTAAAAGTGATGTTTTTTCATAATGGGATAAAATTCTATTTTTGCTTTCTGTTGCCTTAATGAAATCTGAAAATAAAAAGCTAATGAGATAAAATTTTTACAAAAGTTGAATATTACTTTCATAAGAGAGAGAGAGAGAGAGAGAGAGAGAGAGAGAGAGGTTAATATTTCACAAAAGTTGATTTAAAATTTTTGGCTTCTTTGGGGAAAACGCTTTGTGTTTTTTTGACGAGGTTTCATCTTAAAGATTATTGCTCTTACCTGCAGAAGAGGCCGAAGGTGCGCAGCTTAGGCAGGTGAGCAACCTGAATAGACATCCTTACCTGGATAGACATCCTTCATGAATAGACAGCTTAACCTGAATAGACATCCTTCCTGAATAGACAGCTTAACCTGAATAGACATCCTAACCTGAATAGATAGCTTAACCCGAATAGACATTCTAACTTGAATAGACAGCTTAACCTGAATAGACATCCTAAGCTGAATAGACAGCTTAAGCTGAATAGACATCCTAACCTGAATAGACACCCTTCCTGAATAGACATCCTAACCTGAGAAGACATAGCCTAAATAGGCAGCCTAACCTGAATAGACAGCTTAAACTGAATAGACATCATAACCTGAATAGACATTCTAATCTGAAGACATCCTAACCTGAATAGACAGCCTAATCTGAATAGACATCTTAGTTTAAATAGACAGCTCAGTCTGAACAGACATCCTAATCTGAAGACATCCTAACCTGAATAGACAGCCTAATCTAAATAGGCATCTTAATCTAAATAGACAGCTCAACCTGAACAGACATCCTAACCTGAATAGACACCATGAATAGACATCCTAACCTGAATAGACAGCTTAACCTGAATAGACACTCTAACCTGAATAGACATCCTATTCTGAAGACATCCTAACCTGAATAGGCAGCCTACATAACCTGAATAGACACCCTAACCTGAATAGACAGCTTAACCCGAATAGACACCCTAACCTGAATAGACAGCTTAACCTGAATAGACATCCTAACCTGAATAGACACCCTAACCGGAATGGCCAGCTTAACCTGAATAGACATCCTAACCTGAATAGACAGCTTAACCTGAATAGACACCCTAACCTGAATAAACAGCTTAACCTGAATAGACACCTTAACCTGAATATACACCTTAACCGGAATAAACATCCTAACCTGAATAGACAGCCTAATCTAAATAGACATCTTAATCTAAATAGACAGCTCAACCTGAACAGACATCCTAACCTGAATAGACACCCTGAATAGACATCCTAACCTGAATAGACAGCTTAACCTGAATAGACATTCTAACCTGAATAGACATCCTATTCTGAAGACATCCTAACCTGAATAGGCAGCCTACATAACCTGAATAGACACCCTAACCTGAATAGACAGCTTAACCCGAATAGACACCCTAACCTGAATAGACAGCTTAACCTGAATAGACATCCTAACCTGAATAGACACCCTAACCAGAATGGCCAGCTTAACCTGAATAGACATCCTAACCTGAATAGACAGCTTAACCTGAATAGACACCCTAACCTGAATAGACACCCTAACCTGAATAAACAGCTTAACCTGAATAGACACCCTAACCTGAATATACACCTTAACCAGAATAAACATCCTAACCTGAATAGACACACTAACCTGAATAGGCAGCTTAGCCTGAATAGACACCCTAACCTGAATAGACAACTTAACCTGGATAGCCATCCTAACCTGAATAGACATCCTAACCTGAATAGACAGCTTACCCTGAATAGACATCGTAACCTGAATGGACACCCTAACGTGAATAGACATCCTAACCTGAATAGACAGCTTAACCTGAATAGACATCCTAACATGAATAAACAGCCTAACCTGAATAGACATCCTGATCTGAAGACATCTTAACCTGAATAGACATCCTAACCTGAATAGACATCCTAACCTGAATAGACAGCTTAACCTGAATAAACATCCTAACCTGAATAGACACCCTAACCTGAATAGACATGCTAATCTGAAGACATCCTAACCTGAATAGACAGCTTAACCTGAATAGACACCCTTACCTGAATAGCCATCCTAATCTGAAGGCATCCTAACCTGAATAGACAGCCTAACCTAAATAGACATCCTAACCTAAATAGACAGCTTAACCTGAATAGACATCCTAACCTGAATAGACAGCTTAACCTGAATAGACATCCTAACCCGAATAAACAGCCTAACCTGAATAGACATCCTAACCTAAATAGACAGCCTGACCTAAATAGATATCCTAATCTGAATAGACAGCTTAACCTGAATAGATAATCTAAACTGAATAGACACCCTAACCTGAATAGACATGCTAATCTGAAGACATCCTAACCTGAATAGACATCTTAACCTGAATAGACATTCCAACCTGAATAGATGCCCTACCCTGAATAGACATCCTAATCTGAAGACATCCTAACCTGAATAGGAAGTCTAACCTGAATAGACATCCTAACCTAAATAGACAGCTTGACCTGAATAGACACCCTAACCTGAATAGACACCCTAACCTGAATAGACATCTAAGATTGGATAGACAACATAAGCTGAATAGACATTATAACTTGGATAGATTCAGGGGCATAGCTAGAAATTTAGTAAGGGGGGGGGGTTACTTTTGTGGAAGATGAACCAAGCGAGCGCAGCGAGCCCCTGCAGTTGGAGGGTTTGTTTTTTACCAGTTTTAGAGGGATTTTAATGCATGAAATGTATATTTTTAACATATCCAAGAACCCTTATTAAGTGCTTCATCTGCTGGAATAATAATAATAATAATAATAATAATAATAATAATAATAATAATAATAATAATAATAGTTTTGCTATTTTCCATTAAGGTCTCATTACACACCACTTTCGTAGACTTAACGAATGATCAAATCATTTCTCGAATACTTATGCAATTTACCTGCAATCATTCGGGTGTCGAAATCTCTGTAACGGCTCAACTGTCTCTCTCTCTCTTTCTCTCTCCGCTTTGAAAACTGTATCATATCCACTCATTATCTATTATGACATCTGCTCAGGTTGTGCAATGCATTAACTCTCTCTCTCTCTCTCTCTCTCTCTCTCTCTCTCTCTCTCTCTCTCTCTCTCTCCGCCAGAATCCTTCACGTCCTCAGTTTATTATTATACTAACGCGAGGTCTTGTGAAGTCCCACGAAGCTGGATTTGGAACCAGGATTCTTCATATCTCCAGTCTATTATAACACTAACGAGATGTCCTGTGAAGGCCCCCGAAGCTGGATTCGAAGCCCGAATCCTTCTCCTCCTCCCCCTTCCCGACTTCAAAAAGTCCCAGAGGACATATTCAGTAACTAAAGTATTCATCAATCAGCACGAGTTGTTCAGTAGGAGGACGACATGCAGCTAAACGACACGTGACAAGGAACAAGAAAGGAATCGGGAGAAGCGAGTTTGCTAGCAGCCTCGGCCGAGAGATCCCAAGGACATGAGAAGGAGAAATAGGGAAAAAGATCCCGTGCAAATAAATGGTAATACTGACGACCAGGAACTTGAAGGAAGGAGTTTCTGAAGAGCGTCAGTGTCCCAGTTTACGTATGGAAGAGGATGTCAAGAATGAGACAAAGAGAAAGAGAAAGAAAGAATTCTCAACAACTGAATGGAATGAAGACAACTAGGCCAAAGCTCCTGGACTGGGCACACCACATGGAGGGGATGCAATAGCCAAGGCTGGTGGGCAGAGGTTGGGAGGGCCGCTGGACGTTTGCCTGGCCCTGCCACAAGCCCAGTGGGCCAAAGCCCCTGGACTGGCCACCACCACCAACACCACCACCTGGAGGGGACACAAGGCCCAAGGCCAACGGGCAGACAGCTGTTGGGGGGCTGCTGAAAGTTCGCCTGACTCCGGCACATTTCCTGTAGGCCAAAGCTCCTGGACTGGCCACCGTAACCACCACTAGGATGGGATGCAAGGCCCAAGGCTGGCATGTCGACAGCGTTTCAGGCACCGTTGGAGGTTCGCCTGTCCCTGGCACATGCCCACTTGGCCAAAGCTCATGGACTGGCCACCACCACCACTCTTGGAGGGAACGCGAGGCCTAAAGGCCAGTGAGCCGACAGCATATGGGGGCTGCTGGACATTTGCCTGGCCCTGGCATATGCCCACTAGACCAAAGCTCCTGGACAGGCCGCCACCACCACCACTTGGAGGGGACGCAGGGCCCAAGACTGGCTGGCTGAAAGCTGTTGGAGGCTGCTGGGCTTTCGCTTGGCCCTTGCACAAGCCCACTAGGCCAAAGCTCCTGGAGCAGCCATCACCACCACCACTTGGAAGGGACATAAGGCCCAAGGCCGGTGGGCCGACAGCGGTTTGGTGGTTGTTGGACATTTGCCTGGCCCTGGCATATGTCCACTAGGCCAAAGCCCCTGGACTGGCCACCACCACCACCGCTTGGAGGGGACCACCACCACCACAAGCAACACTCGAAGGGGATGCAATGCTCAAGGCCATCGGGCCAACATCGGTTGGGTGGCCACTGGACATTCCTCTGGCCCTGACACCACCACTCGGAGGGGACTCAACACCCGAGGCTGGCGGGTGGGCAGCGGTTGGGGGCCACTCGATGTTCGCCTGGCCCTGGCACATACCCTTTAGGCTAAGACTCTTGGACTGGCCACCACCACCACTTCTTGGAGGGCATGCAACGCCTAAGGCCGGCGGGCAGACAGCGGTTGCTGGGCCGCTGGGCGTTCGTCTGGACTTGGCACGTTACCGCCCCCCCGACTGCTGTCCGCCTCTGGCCTTGAGTGTTGCGTCCCCTCAGAGTTGGGGGTGTGAGTCCAGGAGCCCTGGCCTAGTGGACATGTGCTAGGGCCAGGTGAACATCCAATAGTCCCCCAACTGCTGTCGGCCTGCCAGCCTTGGGCGCTGCATCCCCTCTGAGTGGTGGTGGTGGTGGTAGTGGCCAGTCCAGGATCCTTGGCCTAGTGTGCACATGTCAGAGCCAGGCGAACATCCAGCAGCCCCTCAACCGCTGTCGATCCATCGGCCTTGGGCGCTGCGTTCCCTCATGAGTGGTGATGGTGGTGGCTAGTCCAAGATCCTTGGCCTAGTGTGCACGTGTCAGGGCCAGGCGAACGTCCAGCGGCCCCTCAACTGCTGTCGATCCATCAGCTGAATGCGCTCACACACTCACATACACATACGAGTATGTAATGCCTTCTTTTATATATTATTCTTCTGTTTATATCTGCTATTAGATTGTTGATCTTTCTAACTTTGTTATGTAGTAGCATAGTTTTTCTTTCCCAGGAGGTCTTAAGAAGACACAATTGATTTTTTTCTTTCTTCATTAGCACCAAAGAAATAACTTTACAACAGAAGTACAAGATGAAATATTGTACAATTATAAGGTGAGTCCAAGTGAGCCTGTCTTCTTTGTCAACCCACAATAGGTGAGGCTTGCAACCTCATGCCTTCTTCTTGTGCCTTAGCTGTGTCTTCTCTGTTCTGCTCTCTGCTCTACTCTCTATTCTATTCTCTTCTATTCAGCTTTCCCTCTTCAGAACTGTACTTGATAACGATTTTTGGAAGCTTTTGTCCCCCCCTTCTGTAGGCGGAATCTCGGTTTTGGTCCGGCCCTGTAGATGCTTAATTGGTTAGGCTGATCTAAAGGCAGCCCATGTGGGTGGATTTTTGGAAAAATCACCGCCTTCAAAAAGGGGGTGTTTTGACGTCACCGGAACTTATGATTTCCGTTGGCTATTTGTCCCCACTAAGGCCACCATGCATTTTTTGTTACGAATTCCTCATGATTACGAACTCGATTAAGGGCAGTCATAACACTTACCCGTGTTTTGCTTTTCTGATCACGACACGGTTTTGCTGTTCTAGCTAGTTTACAAACCTCTCTGTTTCTGAGTTCTGGCCTTGTGGTGATGGCATAGCCAAAACACAGAGATGTTTTGAAATTCTCTCTCTCTCTCTCTCTCTCTCTCTCTCTCTCTCTCTCTCTCTCTCTCTCTCTCTCTCTCTCTCTCTCTCTCTTCATTTTCTTAAAATCTCTCTCTCCCTCTCTCTCTATCTATCAATGTCTGTCAATGAAAGGTTTCTCTCTCTTTGTCCCTTTATTCAGAATTTCTAGTTATATCCTTACATTACACATATACCCAGACATATAGGGCAAACCTCAGTTTCAGTCGTCTTCATTCCAGTGAGTTGGTGAGAAGAATTCTTTCTCTTTCTCTCTATCTCACTCTTCGCATCCTCTCCCATACATGGACACTGACGCTCTTCAGAAAATTTGTCCTTCAAGTTTTTGGTCTTCAGTATTACCATTTATCTGAGGGCGGAAAGAAAAAGTGTGGACGGACAGACAAATAGCCATCTCAATAGTTTCTTTTATTGAAAACTAAAATGGTTGAACACCTTGCCCTAATAGTAGTGTTTCTAACCGGAGCCTTAGACTTACATAGCGTTTCCTTAACCGTCTGGAAATCATAAAGAATAATGGCGATATTACTTATGAATGTCAGTGAACAACTGAGTAATACTAACCCACAAGTGAATGTAAATTACTAAGCATTTACAAACATGCTCTGAGAGAAACTGTTCCCAAATAAAATTCCTTGACCATGGATGAACTCCAGCAATGCATCGGTACTGTTGAATACCATACTTCTCATTAAATATTTGTGGATACTAGGGAGAGGAAATTTTTTGTGTAAATATCATAAATACTGAATGCTTAATGAGTTTGTTTTCCATTACTGTTACTGGGCATAGTTTACTCAATGATGACCCATGTAGTGTAAGCAGTTTTGTTTATATATCTTAGAACGAGATGATCATAAATGATCATAACCAAATGATCAAAGTCTTGCTCATAGAATTAGTACGACAGAAAAACATGATCAGCCTCCACGCTATTTTTGCTCGGGTGTACCTTCTTGGTGGGAAGGGGGGGATAGCGACATCAGTGCCCCTCTCATTAATGTACATTATTTCAGTTCTTTTTGCGTCCGCTATTTCTAGCTGAAACCCTTATCATTCCTTTTGCTGTACCTCCGTCCTTATTCTCTTTCTTCCATTTTACTGTCCACCCTCTCCTAACAGTTGTTCCATAGCGCAGCTGCGAGGTTTACCTCTTGTTACCCCTTTGTAACCTTTTTACTCAATTTCCCTTTCAGCGCTGAATGGCCTTAGAGATCCCAGTGCTTGGCCTTTGGCCTAAATTTCATGTTCCGTGACATTGGTCGTGTGTATTGAATGGGAGTTTAAAATCCGACTTGATTGATAGTTTTGTATGAAAAAGGTGCTTGCCTCTTTTCCACGCTTTTAAATACTCACAGTATGATTTCAGTCTCAGAACTCACTGCAATGCATAGATCTGCAAGCAAATTCTGAGTGTGTTTTAAATAATATTATCCAAGGTAATACAACTGCTTTTACAAAGGCTACCACTCACTCGGTTGCCATGGAAGCCATTGTCTGTTACTGAGAATTTGCACTTTATTTTTTTGTGAAACCATATATGCACATGCCTCTCTCATTTCAGTGAATCATTTGTCTATTTTGTCTTTCATGATTTAGAGAGACTTTCTTTGGCTGTAGGTTTTGCATCTCTTATACAGTAGGTATTATTCAATTCAGTTCCCTATATAGATTTTTCTTTTATACTTAATAAATTAATATCCTCAGTTAAAAACGAGACAAGTAAAATTAATTTGGCCAAATTTTCAGAATGTTCTGTATCGTGACTCTTTCCCTTTCCTTAGTTTTTTAATCTATGCGGGCGTTTTATTTTGTAAAGAAACTGGGTAATATATATATATATATATATATATATATATATATATATATATATATATATATATATATATATATATATATATATATATGTATATATATATATATATATATATATATATATATATATATATGTATATTTATGTATGTATCTATATATATATGTATATTTATGTATGTGTATTTATATATATATTATATATATATATATATATATATATATATATATATATATATATATAACCTATCATATATATCTTTGTATGTATGTATATATTTAATAATGTATGGCAACCAGAGTTTTAGTATCAATAATAATAATAATAATAATAATAATAATAATAATAATAATAATAATAATAATAATAATAATAATAATAATAATAATAATATTTATTACATATATATTTTGGGTATTAACTTTCAAAACACTGAACATTAATTGGGAAACACACAGAAGTTTCTTTCTTGCATTTTTCAATCTCTGTAGATATCCAGGAAGATATCCAGGAAAATGTCACTGTACGTGCAATAGTGATGTTCTCATCTTGTCTTTCCCCCGGATCCTGATGTAATCTAATGTTGATTATGCTACTAATTAAAATAATCAAATTCAATTATAATTATGTTTAATTAAAAAGCTTAAGCAAGATTATTCACTCCCCGTCATTTAATGAGGTATTACGGTGGTACATCTAATGGATAGCAATTCTCCACGATGACCTAGATGCAGAATTTACATTGCGGAAGGAAATGGGAATTAATAAATTAAATAGAAAAAAATGTTCTCATCGTTTATATTATTTCATGTGTTGCTTCTCGCTATGAAATTGTTTGTACTGTTGAAAGACTCTTCCAAAAGTTACTTGACCTATCATTAATATTTATTAGAGCCAGTTAATTCCAATTAGAAAGTTTAATCTGCGATGAGGGATGTAGATACACACTTGTAAACAGACATATAATGGATGTTTAGTGTTTACTGATTAGAGGAAGCATATAATATATATGTATAATATATATATATATATATATATATATATATATATATATATATATTATATATATATATATATATATATATATATATACATATACAGTATATACATGCTTTGGTTCTGTGTGTGTGTGTGTGTGTGTGTGTGTGTGTGTGTGTGTGTGTGTGTGTGTGTGTGTGTAGAACCATCCAATGCAAATGCTATTTCATATGATGAACATTAACTTTTCCTGCACAACGCCATTTGCCCAGCAATAGCCTTTTCTGCTTTAATATTTTCTGAAACTGCGCTGGATCAGCGAGTTTTTTTTTTTTTTATAATTATCCCTATTGGTTTATTTTAATTTTTGGCATTGTAAGGGATAATTGCTTTTCATAAAGAATAACAGAGGCATTTGTATTCTAATGATCTTAATTTGCATGACACTGTAATTTTGATAACGCTCCTAATTCTGGAAAAATGGATATTTTGCTTAGAATGCCGAATGTGCCTTATTGACTTTTTAACATTCATTAGCCGAATAGAGTTTGGATATATTGCACTAATGATTCGGAAAACATCTACACATGAAATGGTCTATGAGAACGAAATTGCTCTAGATAAAGACAGGGAGATTCCAGTTAATGACAGACGCCGTCACTTCATCGTAGTGGTTGAATACTGATGTTGAAAACGTTGTCAGTTACCTGATTAAAATTAAAAGTCACCGGGTTGCGTTACATAACGTCGAAAAATTCTCTCCCTCAAGGGGAATTAGAATGCTTTTTCTAGCAATGTTGTAGAAATAAACAATTCTTTTGTCTTTGATTTTAAATTAAAGCCAGCATAATTGTTTATTTCAATAACACTGCTTGAAAAAACGTTTTAATTGATACCCGGCCTCGCGTTTAAGAGGTAATCAGAGGTAATTGCTCGTATTTCAGAATGCTGACCTTTTGGGAAACGAAGGCAATTATGCGCACAGTAATCTTTTGGCAAGCCGGGGGAAATATGCGCAAAGTATTTGCTCTTTAGGGAGAAATATGCAACATACGTGCGCATAGTAATCTCTTGCAAAGTCAGGGGAGATATACTCAAACATAATATCATGTCTGCATTGTCTGTCTCTTGTGGTTAAGGGATGCTTATGGCAGGTAATCGGTGAAGATAATAGACAAATAAACACAAAGCAAGTGGTCCAGTTTGAACGATAATAGTGATCTCTCCTTTCTGTATTTTCCATTACCTGTTACTTATTTCTAATGAACACCGTATTCTTCGGAAGCTTGAATTTCAAATCAGTGGCCTCTCTGGGCTTGTTCCATATGAATAGGGTTCATCTTCTGAATAACAGTCATAATGATAAAACGTGATGGTATTGAAAACCAGACCAGAACAAATAGGAACACAGAATTGTAACAAGTTAGTAAAGGAAGATTAGTAGAACCAGAATTGCTTTTGTGAAACTGTACTTGCCAGTCCACTGTGACGTCATCCTGCCATTTGCGCCTTTCGAGTTCTCCAGCGTAACAAGTTTTTTGTAGTTATCTGTTAACAATTTACAGACCAAAATCCTGTTCGCTTTTCGCCATTTGCAGTACAGATATTTTTCCTTTCCCCTTATCATGCCACTGTTCATGTCAAAATGTTGTAGTGTTCATTATAGCCAATAGTCAGTTTAAATTTGAAAATTTATAGCCATGGGTCCTAACATGAAACATCTCTCATTCAGAAATTTATTATTTTCTGTTGATGAAAAGGGATCTAATTGAATTCTTTTTTGTTCAGCGCTGAGCAACATAAAACTTAATTATGAAGTATATCGCACTAATTACCAGGAACGCGTGGATTGAAAGAGAGAGAGAGAAAAAAAAACTTTAATAAAAAGTATCCTAACAATATCCTGTTTTACCAAAAAGTTTACGACTTCCTAATTGAAAGTTATTACGAACTTTTATTTTTCTCTTTTCGCATCAAGAGATAATTAATATAACTACCACTTTTGATAATGATATAGTTATATATCAGTTTAATAGTATAACATCATTATGAGAATACCGACGCAGAGTAAGGAGAAACTATATAGAAATTAAACAAGTAAATAAAAACAAAAGCATTGAGACAGAGAAGGACATAAATAGCCTAGAGGCATAACTTTTCTGAAATGATCTGCCGAAAAACCACATAGCAACGAAAACATGGCTCTGTTCCCAATAAATTGTTGAAATGAAGGGAGAGTTATCGCCGAAATGCCGAGAGCCCATTTCATCTAAAACTCCTTCGATCATGATGACTCAGCTAGACCGATCGTTATTGGTAACTTTCCACGTCGTACAGCGACCAGTTTTATTCTTTGTTGGTTTAAAGCACGTCATTGCGTTAGCTAATATCAGTGCTATTCCCTGTATTAACACTTTGACAAATGATTGCAGACGCATACACACACTCACTCACATTTTACACACACATATATATATATATATATATATATATACTGCTATATATATATATGTGTGTTATTATGTGCATAATCATATATTATTTTATATTAATGTAGAGAGAGAGTAGAGAGAGAGAAAAAGAGAGTCTTTTAATAAATGAATCTGTTCTTTATTTCCCGTATTCTCACCAGCGTAATACATACATTCATACGCGCATATATTATATATATATATATATATATATATATATATATATATATATATATATATATATATATATATATATATATATATATATATTATATATATATAAGTACATACATACGTATAGAGGTATGTATAATTATATATATATATATATATAAAAATATACAATATATATATAATATATATATATATATAACATATATATATTAGCCAATAACATATATATATATGTATATATATATAATATATATATATATATATACATATATATATATATATATATATATATATATATATATAACATAAGATATAGAGAGAGAGGAAGAGAGAGAGAGAGAGAGAGAGAGAGATATAAATGTATTGTATATATACTATTATATATATATATATATATATATATATATATATATATATATATATATATATATATATATATATATATATAACATATATATATATATATATATATATATATATATATATAGAGAGAGAGAGAGAGAGAGAGAGAGAGTGAGTCTTTAAGAAGGAATCTGTTCCTTATTTCTGGTGTTCTCACCAGCATAATATACATTCATAGAAGCATATATAAACACACACACATATATATATATATATATATATATATATATATATATATAACTATATATATATATATATATATATATATATATATATATATATATTATATATATAGAGGTATATATAATTATATAATAATATGTATATAAGTATAAATATATATTTATACATAAATATATATATATAAAATTTATATACACACATATATATATAAATTATATATATATTATATATAACATAAGTATAAATATATATTTATACATAGAGATATATATATATATATATATATATATATATTATATATATATATATAATATATATATATATATATATATATATATATATATATATATATATATATATATATATTATAATATATATGTATAATAATATATATATATATATATATATATATATATATATATAACTATCTATATATATATATATATATATATATATATATACATATATATGTATACACACACACACACACACACACATATATATATATATATATATATATATATATATATATATATATATATATATATATATATATGAGTATAAATATTTTCTTAGTCACAGGAGAAGTTAGGATGTTACATAGCAACTTAATGATGATTAACAAGGAAGGGGCTTGAGTTATGGCAATAGCCAGAGATACTTGGATGAAGATGATTTTCTTCGAAAGGTATTTCTTATGTAAACCTGATGCTTTAGTAATGGGCCACTGCTGTTATCTCGAAGGATTAAAAAAAAGTTAAAAAGTAAAAACTTCACATTCTTTGCTCAGAATCAGAAGGCTAATGCACTATTATTTATTTATTTATTTATTTATTTATTTATTTATTTATTATTATTATTATTATTATTATTATTATTATTATTATTATTATTATTATTATTATTATTATTATTATTATTATTATTATTATTATTAACCTAAATGTATCAATACCAAATACAGAAGTTGTAAGACTAAGGGAGGTGAAATCCGTTGAATAGGAGGACTACGCAAATATTAATCAGGAGAATGATAAGTATAACATTTATAAATATTCATATGAAACATCCTTGCTACAATCACTAGATACATGGAAGTCCAGCTATGTTACAATAAACCGTTGACTTCTCAGTTTTCTGATATTTACTGGTGCGATTTCTGCTATATTCCTATCAGATTCCTAATGGGAGTGGATATGTAATTTCACATCACGCAAATTTCACCTGCCAGCCCAATTAAGCTGTGGGTGGCCATGCTTGAAACCCTCAAGGCTCTTAGATACGGTTTCATTTAAAAATATTGATCATAACTCCGGAATTATGTAACATCATGAATGCTGCATTTTTGACAAACAACTTATCTAAAAATATAAAAAAAATTAATACAGGATGTAATGTGAAAGGACAATTTCATTTATTTACATTTCAGGAAATAAGAGTGAAATTTTTTATGCGTCAGAAAAGGAAATGCGTCGATACAAATGCACATTGAATTTAATTACGTAAATTGGATTGGGCTACATTTGCGTTCAATTACCTTGTTTACTTTGACACTTTATCTGTCGTTCGAAACTAATTATACCGAGGTTGTTTTGAATTGTGAAACCACTTGTTTAAATACAAATGCATAAACGTGTGTTTTGATCTTGAGATATTTTACAGCACTTGTTATATATATTTTACAGCACTACCTTTATGTAGTGCACACCCTCACACGTTCACGTACAGTATTTGTTTTACGGTAATTATTATCCATTATTATTCATTCTTGAACTTTGGCACAAAAAAAGCAATCTCTTGATAACAAATGTCATGGTAATTGTGGAATTTTACGAAATTTTGATCAAAGGTGGGTCTGCTTAGTGGCAATAAGTGCACAGATTTTGGGAGAGATAGGACTGAAAGTTCTGAGGAGAACAGCCCTTTTTTGGATGGTGGGTGGAGGTATCCGCTCTCCGGATGCTCTTTTTTCAAGTTTCTGATTATTTATGTAGTGGTTTATACCGAAACCCTAGAGTTTTACTGGACATATTTCTGCTAAATTCATTTTGAGACATCTGTAAAAATTAATATCACTGAATAGAAACATGCTCTTCCGACTATTGATCTTTCAAACATCTGCAAATGTAGGTGAATCAAACATCTGTAAAAATTAGTATCACTAAAAATCTTTCTATTCCGGCTGTTTACTCTTTCAAACACCCGTAAAAAAATTAATATCACTGATTAAATCTTGCTATTCCAACTATTTACTTTTTCAAACATCAGTAAAAATAATATCATTGAATAAAAACTTGCTATTCCGACTCTGCTTTTTCAAATATCTGAAAAAATCAATATCACTAAACAAAAACTTTCTATTCCGACTATTAACTTTTTCAGACATCTGTAAAATTAATATAAATGAATAAAAACATTGCTTTTCCGACTATTTAGTTTTTCCAAGCGCCCATGAAATTTAATATCACTGAATAAAACTTTTCTATTCCGACTATTTACTTTTTCCAATGTCTGTCAAATTAATGTATCTGAATGAAAACTCCTCCCGACTCTGATTCGCCTAAACATCGCCGCTGACTAAACGCCACTCAAGGATAATGTAATTTGCTCTTAAGCTGGCAAATGATTAGTGAAATCAGAATCGTCGAAATCTAGCAGCTGGGGTCTGCAGCTGACGGGAGACGCAATTACGTACGCGGGGATCGTCCGCTGATGTGGGGGTCGTCCTTGATTGCCTAATTACGATAACAATTCAGCCACAATCGTCGTTGCGTAAGTTTTGAGTGCGCTCGACTTTGATGATTGCGATATTGTTCGCTTCGTCGGAATTGCTCCAGGTGATTATGTGAATGAGACTGAGGTTTAGGTTTTGCTGATGAGTGTAAATGATAATTGACAAATTGCAAATGCATATAGCCTACAAACTGGTAAATAGGATTTTACCTCTCGTTTCGGTTAAATATACTTTCACAGAAGAAAGAATGAAAGAGCCATGCGGAGGCCATTGTGGTATATATGTATATTATATATACATACATACATACATACATACATACATACATACATACATATATATATATATATATATATATATATATTATATATATATATATATATATAATATATATATATATATATATAAATATATATATATATATCACGTACAAAAGTGATTATAATCATTCATATATATATATATATATATATATATATATATATATATATATATATATATATATATATGTGTGTATGTGTGTGTGTGTGTGTGTCTGTATGTATGTATGTAATATTCATACTATGTCTTTATATATATATGTATATATATATATGTATGTATGTGTATAAATATATATATATATATATATATATATATATATATATATATATATATATATATATATATATATATATATATGATTGTAATCACTTTTGCACGTGATTCATTTATCACATCACCACAGGTGAAAATAAGAGACGGGGTGTAGGTCTGACCAGCTTCGACTTTATTTCCAAGCCATTGACAAGGACTGATACAGAGTATTAGAAGTCACAAATGTATATACTACAAGAACAGTACTGACGAACATATACAACCGTTAGAGACTACATATCCACCCACAGGCCGGTGTACAGGTAGGAGTGGCCTTCAAAACTCATTTGGCTAAAAATCACATTATACTCTTAGGGGACAATACTGATAAAACATATACCGACCGCAGGCGACAACAGACCCACTGACAGGTGTCAGGGGAGGCAGAGCTTGGAAAAGTCATAAAAGCACTGCTGCCCCCGTACTGTGTTTACAAGTATGATAATCTTATTTTTCATTCATCACTATGGCCTACCTTAAAATTTAAACAATTTACAAATTTCTTTTGATATTAAAGCACCAAGTTCTTCCTATGTGTATTTCTATTCTGGACAAAGCAGTAAGGTTAAAAAATCAGTGTTTTCATCTATGTTTTTAAGAGCATTACGTGTAGGTAGCCCTGAATATATTGATGAGGAAATAGATAAAATTAGGAATGCAGGCTATTGAAATATCTTGACAGTGTATTAAACAGTGCATTTCATGCGGCAAAAAAGGCTATGTATCAAAACCAAAAAGAACCTTACAACACAAAAAATTTGCTTGTACTGCCTTATGATAATAATATGAAAGATATCCCCCCATCTTCTTAAATTTTTGGTGTTAATGTCACAATTAAGAACAATAACACAATGAAACATGTATATCAAAGAACTCCTGACAGTACTAAAGGGTGTGTATATAAATTCCTTGTAAGTCTTGTGACAACTTTATATTGGCCAAACAGGTAAAGCTGAAAAGAGAATAGAACAACATAAGCAATGTGTGAGATATGCACAAAGGGAACAGTGGTATTTTTGTATATGTTAGTGAGAACAATCATGCTATCAATTGGGAAGGGGCAAAAAGGATTGTATATTCTAATAACACTGGAAAGGAATATCATTGAATCTAACTTTATAAAAGAAAGTTACAGCCATAATATGAATATCAGTCAAGGGATGTATAAGCTTGATCCTTTAATATCAAAAGAAATTTGTAAATTGTTTAAATTTTAAGATAGGCCATAGAGATGAATGAAAATAAGATTATCATATTTGTAAACACAGTACGGGGGCAGCAGTGCTTATGACTTTTCCATACTCCGCCTCCTTGACACCTGTCAGGTGTGGATCTGTTGTCGCCTATGGTCGGTATATTTATCAGTATTGTCCCCTGAGAGTATATTGTGATTTTTAGCCAAATGAGATTTGAAGGCCACTCCTACCTGTACACCGGCCTGTAGGTGGATATGTAGTCTCTAACGGTTGTGTATGTTCGTCAGTACTGTTCCTATAGTAAATATATTTGGCGACACTCCATATCAGTCGCTTCGTCAATGGCTTGACCAAGTCAGCAAGCTGGTCAGGACCTACACCCGTCTGTTATTTTCCCTGTGTGTATATATATATATATATATATATATATATATGCTGCTGCTCTAACTTAACTATACTATATATAATATATTCCATCCTTCGCTTAGATTAAAGGTTTTTAAGCCGTTACAATTTGAAGATCTCTGGTCTTAGAAGACTTGAAACTTGATCAATATCGTCCATGTGTGATTGGGGTTCAGCATCTTATGTAGTGGATCCAAGGGTCAATGTAATTTTTAGAGGTCATATGACAAAATATTTAATCGGAATTTGCCACTGCGGTGGTATTTTTTCACAAGTATCATCATCTTGTTGTTCTCTTTAGCAACTCTTTTATAGCATTATTAACTGCACCTAAACCTACTTCCTCTACAGGTAATTTTCTTCCAGAAGTTCTCCCTCTGTTTTCCAGTCAACGCAAATCTTGCTTCTCATTTAGAATTTGTTTTATCTTTAAGAGGAAATTGGTTACCTTTCTTATGTCGAATTTCAGTATCCTGCG
>NC_089795.1:39532767-39537767 GCF_040412425.1 Macrobrachium rosenbergii
TAGAGTAAGGAATATTTATTTCGTTCAAATTGCCATGTCGTTTGATCTTTTTTTATCTTTTTGAGAAATATCTGTAGAATTGTACACTTGCATACACTTTGTATTATATGTGTATATATATATATATATACAGTACACACATATAATATAAAGTGTATGTGTATATATATATATATGTGTGTGTATGCATACATATACTATATATATATATATATATATATATATATATATATATATATATATATATATATATATATATATATATATATATATATATATATTTGTGTGTTGTGCATGCGTGTGTGTCTGTGTCTGTGTGTGTTTGCGAGCGCCTGCGTGCATACATATACTTACATACATAAGTACATACACAAATAAATATATATATATATATATATATATATATATATATATATATATATATAATATTTACTAATATGTATATATAATTATATACATAATCTTTTAATTGTCTTGTCCCTACTTCTGAACGGTTGAGCCTAATCCTTTGTAAAACCACTTAAATATTTAATCCTGTTTTGGCAGTTCTACTAATTCCTCAATTGTGGTCGATTCCAGGTACATATTTTTTCCCTTTGTAATCTCCATCTGTCATTTACATGAGCTTTCTTTGTAAACTTATTTTTATATTTCTTCAGTCTGCTAAGTAAAGGACGATAAGTCGAAAGGCCTTGCAGCACTCCATTGTTTCTCTTTCCTTCGTGGATTTTGTCTTTACTTATATATTCATCACGTTCCATATTTTCGTGATTCAGTTATACATATTAAGAAAAGTATTTTCTTATTTTGTTCAATTCACATATATTTTTACAAATATACTGTAACTCCAGATAAAAAAAAAAATTTTGATTCGTGTCTTTCGGAAACTTATTTGCCAACATATGTTGCTCAGATATATGTCCGTGGATGCGCTAATCATACAAGAAATATTAGCAAAAATCACTATCGAAAATTAGTGACCCATATGCCAAGCGTAGTGTTCTTGAGTAGTAAACAGATAAGATACCGGCAAAGCATCGCCCTATAATTTGAACAAGGCAGCGAAATCGTTTCATTTGAAGGGCAAATATTATTCGGGAAATGAAGCATCCTCTCTGCTACTCGTAACTTTGCAGTCTTAAGACAGACAATCATAAAACACACGACTTATGTAACGAAGGAGAAGTGGTTGACAGTAACTATCCAGTACGCACCCTATCCTTACTGAAACTCAAGAGAGCAAAAACGTTTACCTACACTTACCAAGCATTATTGGAAATGTGGAAAAATGTTTGCCGTGATGATTGGCAATTATGATTCCTCTTCATTTCCAGATATGATTGCGTTTAGTTTCGCTTTTCTTCGACTCTCGCGATGACTGTATTTACTGCTAGTTCTTCAGTTTTACAGACAGGTAATTTGGTTTTAAAGCAAACAATTTGCAATCATCTAACAAAGCTAACAAAGCATCCCATTAGAAAGGAACAAAATGCTAAGCTTCGGATACAGTCTTTAAATGATGCATGTATCATCCATATATCGTCTTTTATTATGATGAAAAAGACCAGAAAAAAACACACCAAATGTATATTTATGGTAAATGCAAATTTGTATGTTTCAAATAAGTCACATCAATTCACGGATATAGCCACCTGGACATTGTGTATGAAAGATCTCAGTTTAATCTCTAACACGTAAAATTATAACGATGATATGATTCTTGTTTTTTTTTTTTAAACTGAAGATGAATATCCACAGCCACTGGAACTTCAGTCTTACTTCTGATTGGCCGATTTATATAACTTTTAGTGGTTGGCGAGCACTATGAATTACCACCAATCACATTTAATTTCAATGACACTTCAAAAAATAGACTATATTATATATTATCACTAATATCGTCAGACGCCAGAGGAAGGAAAATAGATTTGATGTATTGCTATTTAATGTTGTGTATTTGAAATGAAAATAAATTTCTAGTAAGAGTTACGTCCATCTCGACAAGAATGAAAGTGGCTCTTCCATCAGTTTAAATCCCATTAAGTTCCGCCGCAAAATCCAACGATGTGACCTTCGAACGGGCCGAGTGATGGGTTCTTTAGTTCTTCTTTCGTTCTGATCTATTTCACAGATGTTACGAGACATTGTTCAATTAGCTACTGTGGTAATGATTAGGGTCAATAGAGCACTGGTCTCCATTAAACCCAGAGAAAAGATTTGCTTGCCGATTTCCTCTGATATTTTCAGTTTAAAGCAGAACCGTATTCGTGCAGGCAAAGTCACAGTGGGATTTGTGGAGCGCGGTCTTTTATTTAAGACTTTTTAACGAACTGTGACACACACGCAAAAGCAATTCAATTGAACGTTTCAATTTTAGCCAGAAGGCTCATTGTCCCCCTGAACTTTGCGTGATCTTTCCGGAGCTGCTTTTGAAAGACAGGGTTCATTAATATACGTTTCGTGGTGCTGTTTTGCGAACTTAGGATCCAAGGAAATAATTTAGTATTCACAGTATTTTTTAATTAATGGAATATTTTGATTTCCTTTGTGATTCATTAACTGGATATAATTGAAGTAATCTTTTATAATTCGGTCCTATTATACGTATTTACTTACTAGCTGAAAAATTCCAGCAGTGTGTAATAATATGACAATGTTGAAAGTGAGCAATAAATCGTTTCCTTCGCAAAAATATATTGTTCCTTCATAAATACATAAAACAACCTCTCTCCCTTTTTAGTCGAGCAAATTTTTTACGTAATTTTACTGCGAAAGGCAGCGACTTGCATCGCTTCTTGATAATTCTAGTCATGCAAAGTCAGTCCAGTCTGAAAAAAAAAAAAACGACGAAGAATATTCAGTAGCCGCTACCATGAAGTGAGGTGCCTTTAAATTACAGTCATCACCTTTTTCATTACATTTCCTGCTTTAGTTCACTTTTCAACTGGTTCTCTCCGACAAAAGTGTTTGTGCAGGATTGCTTTGCTATCAGATGCACTTTTGATTTGTAACGTTCTTAATGAAAGCAGTCATATTGCTAGTTTTAATTGACACTTGTAGCATCTGGACGAATGACTTCTGTCGACAGAGCCCGTAAAGTGTAAATATAGTTTTTACTTTATATCCTTTTCCACTTATCCACTTATGCAGTGTAATCTCTCTCGCTCTCAATCTTAATTAAGGGAGTCATATGGCTGGCTTCTGTTGACAACACTAATATTTGGATTAGTGATTACTGTCGACTGGGCACCATGTTTCAGTATAAATGATCCTTTTGTTTATTCATTTTTTTCAATTATGAGGATCTCTCTCTCTCTCTCTCTCTCTCTCTCTCTCTCTCTCTCTCTGTGTGTGTGTGTGTGGATATCTTAATCTAGTATACGGTCATTTGATTGGACCATACGTGTATAGCTTGTGTTTTTTTTATTATTTTGCATAGATGAGGTTGTCTCGATCTTTAATAAGTAGCCTAATCGAAACACTGAACAAATTTTAGATTAAACGATCTGTATTGTATGGCAAATGAACCCTTGATTTAATTATAGCAAAGGACCAATTCATCGGTCGAGCTTACAGGTTAGGTGATAACCAAATAAATCATTTGGAGGGAGAGAGAAGAAAAAAGAAAGAAAGAAAAGAAAGAAGAGAAGAGAGAGAGAGAGAGAGAGAGAAAGTTGTGGTAAGTGTTTCCAAAAAAATCCATCTGCTCTTCTATATTGTAATAATGTATAAAGTATTAGTTTTATTGAAATATATGTTACTGCCATGGATCAAAATACATAGACAATTAAAACTTCTAACTTATTACAAGTTATCATCCCAAACAGAAGGATATTTAATAAGTTATCTTTACTTAAATTGGAAACCGAAAGTCATTACGGTTTTTATATTCTGTCCCAGATGTCAGGAGCATGGCAACGCCTATTTTGTCAGCACAACGAATCATATAGGCCTATATCATTTTGATTTTGAATAACTCACGAAGGGTTATTATAAGAAGTCAGCGAAAACAGTTCTAACGTGTTAATGCAGATATAGTAAAATAGCATTTTAGATTTAGGGAAATATCATTGTGTAGAATGCTACGGAAAAACGAATATAATAACATTTTCAGTAAAAAATCACTTGTTAACCTGAGATTAAATAAAAAAAACGAATAGAAAAAAGAAGAACACGTTTTCCAAGTGACACTTCTGCAAGACAGCGGGAAAGACAGGTAATCTCTGGAATGCCTCTGCTCGCACCTGTTACTTCTTGACTGACACAGGAGCAAATGGACTAAAGTGTTATCGTATACCCATGAGAGTTTTTGAGTGCGTTTGTGTGCGTGTTTGGGTGTGTGTGTGTGAGAGAGAGAGAGAGAGAGAGAGAGAGAGAGAGAGAGAGAGAGAGAGATGCTGGTTCACTTTCGCCTTTTGTAAATTCGATAAATCAGGAATGACCATGAGAGTTTTGAGTGTGTTTGTGTTCTTGTATGTGTGTGTGTGTGTAAGAGGATTAGTTAATGCTTTGGTTCACTTTCGCCTTTGTAAATTCGATACGTCGGAATTGACCATGAGAGTTTTTGAGTGTGTTTGTGTTCTTGTATGTGTGTGTGTGTGTAAGAGTTATCACTTTCGACTTTGTAAATTCGAAAAATCGGAATTGACCATGAGCGTATTTGAGTGGTTTGTGTGCTTGTATGAGAGAGAGAGAGAGAGAGATTCACTTTCTACTCTGTAAATTCGATAAACCGGGATTGACCATGAGAGTATTTGAGTTTGTTTATGTGCTTGTATGAGAGAGAGAGATAGAGAGAGATTCACTTTCGACTCTGTAAATTCGATAAACCGGAATTGACCATGAGATTATTTGAGTGTGTTTGTGTGCTTGTATGAGAGTTCACTTTCGACTCTGTAAATTCGATAAACCGGAATTGACCATGAGATTATTTGAGTGTGTTTGTGAGCTTGTATGAGAGAGAGAGAGAGAGAGAGAGAGAGAGATTCGATAGGCCGGAA
>NC_089795.1:39540267-39557767 GCF_040412425.1 Macrobrachium rosenbergii
AGTCTTGTCGTGTGATACACGTCACGAACAAGCTTGTGTCGATCCTGAAAAATAACGTAATGAATTTTACAGTTTAAACGCATTTACACACAACTAGATCGTTGTGTGCTGAAGGTATATGTAGATTGTAATTACAGTGTTACTTTTAACTGATAATCTGGAACATTTTGCTTTATAATTAATTTTTACCATTTTTGCAAGTTTTAGATGAATTTTATAGGAAGAGTAAAATATCTTCAGATGGATGTAAAGTTTCGTTAACGATACGAAATTTTACTTCATCAATGTCATTCTTCTTATCCAAATGACGTAGAAGGATGTTTTTATCATATATACTGTATTTATTTAATAACATTGGAAAGCATTATGGATATTTTTATCTACATTTTTTATCAGCATTATATGAATATTATACTTTACTAAATAATGCCACCTTTCAAGGGGATATTAACTATATTAACCATATTACTTATGCCAAAGTAGCATCGAAATATATTTTTCAAGACCGGTGTATGTGCGTCAATATAATATACGTTCGCATATAAGTCTATATTTCTTTCATAAATGTTTTTAGCATTTGGAGAGACTTGTAAAATGATGTATACTGAAATATGTGGTTTTCGGTAAATGCGCCTTTAAACCATAAATATTCCCTAGCATTTAATGTGATTAAAAAGAAATAATAAATTCAGTGGTCTTCCATTTCTGCTGGAAATCTGATTAATGAAATCCCACTTCATTACTTTTGAAAATCAGATTTACACTGAACAAAACTGATTTAATATATATATATATATATATATATATATATATATATATATATATATATATATATATATATATATATATATATATATATTTTCACATACACATACACATATATATGTATATGTATTTGTATATGTGTGTGTATGTATGTGTTGCGTGTGTGTAGATATGCATGCACACACACACATACACACACACACACACACACACACACACATATATATATATATATATATATATATATATATATATATATATATATATATATATATATATATATATATATGAATAATTTTATCACATCACCGTGATTCATATACAAGCATTAATACAAACGTCCTTTAATATGCAATTCGCTCTACCTCGATAATATATTTTCATATATGTTATCCGAAGGGGATTTTTTTTTTTAGTTGATAATAAGTTCGTCATCTCGTGGGCTCGAACCACGGAAGACAAGAACTCAGGACTACAGTGACACGCATTTTAACCACACAACCAACAAGTGAAGTATAAGTTGATACCGACTACCACCTACAAACCCCCGTCGAACTCAGGTATTTGTAATTAGAATCGATATCAACCCACCTCTGCCATGCTAACCATGTAGTGTATATATATGCATCTATATGTATATGTATATATATACATATACATATACATATACTGTATATATGCATATATATTATATATATACAATGTAGCCTATATTATACATATATATATGAAATTTTTTATCACACCGTGATTTATATACAATCATGAAGCTACAAATGTCGCTTAATATCAAATTCACGCTACCTCGGGAATATCTCCGATGGAGAATTATCACCGAGGGGGAATTTATAAGTGATAAACGGATTGGTACTGCCGGGTCACGAACCCTCGACACAGAACTTGATAATTCTCCAGGATAAGTTCTGTGTCGAGGATAATGGCTTATCCTATAAATTCCTGCTCATTTAGAACTGGAGTTGCTGGATAATTTCTGTGTCGGGTTCGTGACCCAGCAGTACCAATCCATTTATCACTTATAAATTCCCCTTCAGTGATAATTCTCCATCGGAATATTCCGAGTAGCGATGAATTTGATATTAAGCGACATTTGTAACTTTACGATTATATATAT
This sequence comes from Macrobrachium rosenbergii, assembly GCF_040412425.1. Lineage (NCBI taxonomy): Eukaryota > Metazoa > Arthropoda > Malacostraca > Decapoda > Palaemonidae > Macrobrachium > Macrobrachium rosenbergii. The sequence continues at coordinate 39,542,165 of NC_089795.1, forward strand.
ATATATATATATATATATATATATATATATATATATATGTTATGTTCTGTATGTATAACCAGTATGTATGTATGTATGTATGTATGTATGTATTAACCTAAACTCACCATTGCTCTATTTCTGCTCACAGATGGCCTCACCGGCTAGTGGTTAAGGTGTTGAATATTATAAGTAGGTGCCGTAGTATCCCGTATATAATCAGATGAATCTATCCTAATCCAGGGCATTGTCTTGATAATCGTCTTTTCATGTTTCAGGCCTTCTGCCAATTTTTTTTATTGACGCTTTTCGCTAATGCCCGGGTTCACTGATATATGGCCGGCTGAAATATTTACAGCTAATAGTGGCGGTATAATATCACTCGGTAATCTCGAGCATTAGTGGGATATTGCAATAAATATTTTTTTTCATAGGGAACAGTGGATTGGATGGGTGTTTTCGGATGTGAATGTCATTTCGTAACACCATAATTCTGACCTCAGACATAAAAAAAAAACACATTAAAGATTTCTTTAAACCTTCATGCGCACCGTACATCTTTCGGATTACTTTTTTAAACGATTAAAAGGTACAGCTCGAAAAAGTTCATATAGACGTTGTTAGTCGGAAGAGATAGATATTTTATCAATTTATCCTCTCGTTCAAGTGCTGCTTCCTCGGAAGCCGTGAAATGATAAAAAATATATCGAAGATATTGTAAAATTTGGGGATATTCTTTTTCACTGTCCTTGAACGAGTTCAGGTGCTGTTTTAGACCTGAATCGCGAGCCTCCATAAATATAATGTTGGTTTATTTATCTCCTCTTTACCAGGAATTCCGTAACCCGAACATATATCATTCTTTCCGTCGCAATACTCAAATTACCTCACCCGTTTCTCATTTACATATTCATGAGTTCTTTACCATTGCTCTTTTCCGACATCGCTTTAAATCATCGGGTCTCACCCCTTAAAACTCGTGCGTTTTTAGTTTTCCGTAAAAGAAAACTATTGTGCCAGCTTTGTCTGTCCGCCTGCACTTTTTTCTGTCCGAATTTTTTTCTGTTCGCACTTTTTTCTTTCCGCCCTCTGATCTTAAAAAGTACTGAGGCTAGAGGGCTGCAAATTGATATGTAGATCATCCACCCTCCAATCATCAAACATACCAAATTGCAGCCCTCTAGCCTCATTAGTTTTTTTTTTTTTTTTAGATTATTTAAGGTTAATGTTAGACATAATCGTGCTTCTGTCAGCGATGTAGGAGAGGTCGCCACCGGGCCGTGGTTAAAGTTTCATGGGTCGGGGCTCATAGAGCATTATACCGAGAACACCGAAAGATAGATCTAATTTGGGTGGCCTTAATTAAACGCTGTAGCGGCTGTACAGAAAAATTTTTTTGTCCTTGAAAGGGGTGAAAAAAAAATATGTTCCAATCTTCTTCTTTTTTTTCAGCATATATTTATTTGGATGAATTTAGTAGCCCTACGGTAACGGTACAGCGAGGTTTGAACATATCTGTGTTCTTGTGTTATTAAGAAAAAAATCAATTCTATTATGCTTTGAACCATCTGTTTATTAAAAAGAAGTTTCTATAATAAGGCAAGAATAACTTTGTCAGGTAATACACTAGAATGTTTTAAATAATTATTATTATCAATTTATATTAGTTATATTGGGGTTAAAATATTTTTTTCTACAGATAATTCTTATTTTTAACATTATAAAACATTCAACATTTGTAGTCTGGTAAGGTCACCATGTTATAAATCAAAGGTTTTGAATCTTCACCAATAAAGCGATGTGAATTCCAGAGCACTGCACAATGTCACTCTAATGCTCTTGCGAGATAACTTTGTCCCTGGTGACCAACCAAAGTCCAGCATCTCGTTCGAAATGAAAGGACTTCGTCCCTTCTTATTTCTCCTCATTTTGACTTGACGAGGTTTTCCGGTTGTTTCGCTTCTTCTCTGCAACGTAACTTTCCGAGGCTGCATTTATATTAAATATTCCCTCGGACCTTCCCCCTTCCGATGCTCGTAATGAGACTGTGGCCGTTGCATTAATGAGTGTTTCTCCGCCACACTTTCCTTCGCGTTCGTATAAACTTGCAACAACTCGACCAGTCGTTTTTATGTACACATTTCGGTGTCGCCTGATTCAGTATTTAGAACGGTGTCTGTTATTGAGTTCGAGGAAGGAAGTTCCTTGGACTCAAACCCTAACCTATATTTTGCAATTTTTCATTGCATTTGTCAGTAATGTGTATATATATATATATATATATATATATATATATATATATATATATATATATATATATATATATATATATATATAATATATATATATATATATATATATATATATATATACTGACACACATCAAAGATCGAACCCAGATCTTTCACTTGAAAGGAAAAGCCGCCGCCAACTAAGCCATACAAGTCATAAAAGAAGTTGGAACCTAAGTACAACTGTACCGAAGGCTTTACCTGGACAGGCTAACTGCCTCGCATACCAGCGTGTTTACCCCAACTTTCCGGCTCAGCTTGACCCAACTGACAGCACTTCATTCGAATTATCCCCTCTGGTGAGGATATTTCAGAGATGAAATGCTGTCAAATGGGTCATGCTGAGTCAGAGAGACCAAGAGCTGTTCTCTATTCTGCGGGGTTGGCGCAATCCACAGCCTTAGGTACAGTTGGCCTGATTCCAGCTTCTTTATGACTTGCATGGTTGGTTTCCTTTCAACTGGAAGATCTGGGTTCGTCTGATGTTAGTCAAGAAATTTATTTCTGTTCACACACGAGATTGTGAGTTATTTCTATACATATACAGTAATATATATATATATATATATATATATATATATATATATATATATATATATATATATATATACATATATACGTATAAATAGTAATAACATTTTTCACTTTTTTGTTAACAGGAATTCTCTCTCTCTCTCTCTCTCTCTCTCTCTCTCTCTCTCTCTCTCTCTCTCTCTCTCTCTCTCTCTCTCTCAGCATAAACCTAACTGAATGAACAGGATTCCTTCTGTCAGTTAATTATGTTTCCGTGAATCCTTTTTATTTTTAGAAAAGATTCATGTTGATTTTCATGATGATATGGATTACATTTTCGAGTGCTGATGTAAGTGGTTGTTAAACAGCTGGAGTAATTAGGCAGAAAAGATAAGTGTTTGTTAAAGAGAAACTGACTGAACAATTTTCTAAGAAGCATATTGATTGATCTGAAAAAGCGTTCCTGATTAAGTTACCTTCCAATATAAAATGCCTTTTATGCGTAAGGGCGAAAAGAAAGTAGAAAATCAACCACTTCTTCTTCATGGAAAGTATAGAGTTTATATAAGGCATTAGACAACTGCCTATGAAAACTAGCCCTTTCCCATCCGGCGAGAATATTTTTATAGATGGGGTGACATCTAACAATTCATTTTAGCTGTAAAGCATAACTGGATGTTTAATATTTTGGAAGTGGGCAAATATAATGAAAAGAATCCCCGAGTTTCCATTTCATATCCCTGTCCTCTGGCCAATAATTGCAGCGAATGAGTTATTTAACTTGGGTCCAAAAATTATGTGATAGAAATTTAAGCTATCCAGTATTTCCTCCTATGTTTGAATTATAATTTTTCTCTTCATAATTCTCAGGGATTGACTTACATTTTTTCTCGTGATTAATACACGTAATGCCTATTGCCGAGTATGAACTCACCCTCTGCATAATGAAGGGTATGAAAATAAACATCCTGGCAATTATGTTTATATTTCACTCGCTTAATTAAATCTTCTGGGACTCCAAACTTTTTGAATTCTGATTTACTGGCAAGGGGAGATAATACTCTCGATTTATTCATGAACTGTTCGTGTATATCCTATTGTTCTTGTAATTTTTTTTTACATTGTGATTAAAGCAAGTTCATGTTTTCGTAGCGGAACGATAATTAATTTCTGAAATTGCATGTTGGGGATAGACTTATTTAAGCTGGATCTGCTCATTCACATCTTGTTATTTATGTATAACGAATTTTTAAGCACTTTACTTAATATGATAATGTCTATTTTTACTTCCTGCAAATTTCAGTAGGGTAAAATTGTTAGTTACAAATTAACTTATGTTACATTTTTTACGGTCAAGCTTGAGGTTAGTTGTAACTCCGTAAGACATTTTTAAAAACCTATTTGCTCTTTCAATTTTAATTTTAAACTAAAAAAAAAAAGTTAAGTATACCTTAGTTTAACCAGACCACTGAGCTGATTACAAGCTCTCCCTAGGGCTGGCGAAGGATAGATTTATTTTACGTGGCTAAGAACCGGTTGGTTACCTAGCAACGGGACCTATAACATTGTAGAATCGAACTACATTATAGCGAGAAATGAACTTCTATCACCAGAAATAGATTCCTCTTATTCTTCATTGGCCGGTCGGAGATTCGAACTCGCGGCCAGCAGTGCTAGCTGAGAACGGAACCCACTCTCCCAACGAAGAACTTTTAATTTTAAGCACATTTAAATATATTTTTTGTGGCAATAGTTCAGTGTCATGTTTATTAGCAAGAGTTTCGATCCTAATTTAAATTTCCTAAGACTTTAGCACTTAATAATTGATTGATTGTTTTATTCTCATAGTTATGATTATCAGTATTCATAACCTTGAAAGAAATGTTTAGAAAACAAGCTAAAACTGGCTCTTAAAATAACTAAGCAAGTGATAAAGAATAGATTATACAGATCATTTTTTTCTTTGTACTTGTATTTGTTCCACGTAAGAGCATGTAAGAACCTGTTTTTAATTGTTCCTATGCTTATTCAACAACGGCGTCTCTAGGTTGGCCACATAAAACTTGGATCATTTTAATAATTCAATGACCAATTTTCTTTCAATATTCCTATTTCATACTCCATCCACCTTCCCTGTCAACAATTTGGTCTAGAATAAAAACAAGCGTGACTGGTTGCACCAAATGTTGAGGCTAAGCGTGCTCGGACGAAGGTGGTCAGCGTTGTTTAGTTTCCGTTTATACCTCTCTTCTGAACAGTTCCTTCAGATTTGTGTAGAACTTGTCTGTTCTTCCGTGGACCATTGTACTCATATCTCCGTATGCCAGTGTTCTAGACAGTTGTCTTTATAGGAGGTTAGACAGAATCCAGAGGTCGAACGCTAGCTTATTACGCCCTTCACACATTAACACGCTCACAGTCTTGCTTAGGGCAGGGGCCAGTGCTGCCATAAGGCTAACTTATTCTGAACTGACCACTACCATTCTTGACACAGAATTAAATCAATCACATGCCTTTCTTCTGATGAATGGCCTACCTCTTCCATCCATCCTTAACTCAGCCATATGATCGCTTCTATCTGTTTGTTTTGAAGGACATTACACTTGGCATTTCTCTCTTGATTATAAGATTCTTAATACAACATATGCAGCGTGGAAGTCACATAATAGAAACGGTCGGTTTGTTGATTATGGTTGGTTTAGATTAAATAGTCTTTCTACCAGAACAATCCTTACCTAAAGGCGTCTTGTAAAAAAGTTAAGTATACCATAGTTTAACCAGACCACTGAGCTGATTAACAGCTCTCCTAGGGCTGGCCCGAAGGATTAGACTTATTCTACGTGGCTAAGAACCAATTGGTTACCTAGCAACGGGACCCACAGCTTATTGTGGATTCCGAACCACATTATACCGAGAAATGAATTATTACCACCAGAAATAAATTCCTCTAATTCTTCATTGGCCAGTCGGAGACTCGAACTCAGGCCTAGCAGAGTGATAGCCGAGAACTCTACCGACTCGTCCAACGAGGAACTAAAGGCGTCTTGTAAGCGTGGTAATGCGTTAAAGGGGACAAGATAGTGTATACAGTACTGTAGTTCTAGGATCTTTCAAATCATCAGCGAAAACGAGCGGTTTGATCAACCTTTCGTACTAATCACTTCTGGACTGCGTTATTCTCTGACATTTTCTGTTTAGTGGACCAGTCATTTTGCCTCTTAACAAGAGCCGGATTTGTTTTGCACAGCATTGGCCTTCTCTGTCGCCACACCTTAAATGCGTAGTAAAGCACATGCCATGAATCCGTCCGTGTTTTGACGAAATGGCGTAACCCATTTTTAGTTTTCTGAAAAGAAAACTGTTGTGCCGGCTTTGTCTGTACGTCCGCACTTCTTTCTGTCCGTCCACAGATCTTAAAAACTACTTAAGCTAGATGGCTGCAAATTAGTATGTGGCTCATACACCCTCCAATCATCAAACTTACCAAATTGCACCCCTCTAGCCTCAGTAACTTTTTATTTTACTTAAGCTTAAAATTAGCCATAATCGTGCTTCTGGCAACGCAACACAGGCCATCATGGCCGGCTGAGAGTTTCATGGGCCGCGGCTCAGACAGCATTATACCGAGACCACCTAAAGATAGATCTATTTTCGGTGGCCTTGATTATGCGCTGTACAGAAAACTCGATTGTGCCGAAGAAACTTCGGCGCAGTTTTTACTTGTTTTGCAAGTTTTTGAGTTTTTCAAGACTTTAGCTGTCTGTGTTATCTTATTTTCAAACCAAATGTCCTCAAAAGATGAGCTAATTAGAAGCTCTGAATAATATAAAAAAATTTTTGAGGTCCAGTTTTGGAAACAAGAGCTAGCGATCATAATGAAAAAGAATGTTCGTGTTGCTGTGGAAATCATTTCATAAATCCTTAAAAAGAATAAAGATAAAGATGATAGATCTCAAAGAAGAGCGGGGTAGTTGACCTGGCTATATCGTATCTCAATGCACCCGAATTAGTCCAAATTGGGCGTCTCTCCTTTCACGGGAAAATTAGTGTGAGATATGATAGTACCACAAAGTGAAACTGGATACTCATTATGGGTACTGCTACCCGGGAGCCCATGCTTACATACACACGTGTATATATATGGATCTATATATATGTATATATATACATCTATATATATGTATATATACATTTATTTATTTATTAAAAATACCCACATTGTATCATCATACATTTATGGAAGAGATAGAATTAGACAAAAATAACAGAGAGAGAGAGAGAGAGAGAGAGAGATCGTAACTGGACTGTTTCAGAAATTCTAGTAGGACCCAATAAGAAAACAGTTTTCCGCAATTGGAACTGGGATGGAATCTATGTCCTTGGTGAGTCGAGGAAGACTATTTTATTCAAGGTCCAGTGAAAAAGTCAACCAGGAGCCCTGAGGAAACGACCTCCCTTTCCCCTTTTTCAGGAGGTCTCCCCTTTAGGGGATTAAGGGACACACCCTGACAGTCTCTGAAGGTAAAGGTATTGTCTCTTGAATTCTCCAACATCGTCCTGACATCTTGGAGTTGTTTCCAGCGATAAAATTATTTGTTATATTGTGCTTAAAGATAGTTCTCTCTATTGCCCGGCATCTTAACCTTTTAAGAAGTGAGTGACGGTCTCTACGAAATAAGGTGCAGGAAGTTATATACCTCATTTTTCTTGTGCCTTGTACTAATTCTGTTTTGTATATGCATCTTCATACACAGGAACCAAAGAAGAGACAGGAATAATAACCTAATTTTCTTCTGTTTTATGCATCGACAGGAGTATGCAGATTTTCTTTCCTTCTTAACATCACTTTACATTTTTTTTTTCGTCCCTGCAAAGCATTAACTTTCTGTCAGAGCTTACATTCCTTTTTTTTTTCCTTTTTTTATACAAGCATTTTTTCTCTTGTTCTCATGTATATATATATATATATATATATATATATATATATATATATATATATATATATATATATATACACACACACATATATAATCGTAACTGGACGGTTTATATGTAGATATATGTATATATATGTGTATGTATATATCAATGTATGCCTATATTTATGTATGACTGCCTTTACAAAGAATGAGGCAGGAAATAACAACCTCATTTTCTTCTGTTTTATGCACTTTTTTTTGCATAGGCATCGATGGACACAGGAGTATGCAGATTTTTCTTTCCTTCTTAACATCACTTTACAGACAGGATTTTTCATTCCTTTTCTCCACAGTCATATTTTTCATTGTTCAGCACAACGAAAGCAACACTTTTTAAACGATTCCTACTGGAATCTCTTGGCCTCTGGCTCAATGATTCTTTCGCTACAACTTTATTCTTCCCTTTCCGATCGAGGGATAAGTTTTCACACTGTTTCCTTCACATTTAAAAGAACGGCTCCATTTTTTAGTCTCATATTTTTCCCTCTTTTCGTCCGCTCGAGATCTCGCTTCTCCCCTCCCAGGTATAAAATGCTCATTTTTTACCTGTCCTCGTCGTTTTCCACATTTTAAAGCAGGATTTTTCAGTCGGTGAGGTTTTAGAGATATATTTCGGAATAGTGTTCAGATATGAATTCTTTTTCATCGCTAGGTTTCAGTGGCAGAATTTTGGTTCAGTTCCTATGAATTCTTTTTCATCGATAGGTTTTCAGAGGCAGAATTTTGGTTTTTTTTATAATAGTTCTTCTTCTCCTCTTATTTTCATCGATAAATGCATATCAGCAATTCGCTTACAAGACAGGCTTTCACATGCTGGAATATTATATGGAAATAAGCATTCTGACTTCAGTACTTAAGCAATTTATGTCAAGAAACGATTCCTAACCAACTCTTCTCTAAGACCATTCTGGTAAGTGACACGTGGAAAATAATACCGCTATGGGTCTTAAGAACGTGAAAAAATGAGAAGGCTTAATATATATTTCATGTGTTTGTGAACATGAATGTCTATTTTTAGTAGAAAAATCATGGTTAAGGTAAATATATTCGCATTACATCATCTTGCATTTATGATCAGAGAGATAGATTCAGAGAAATAAGAGAGAGAGAGAGAGAGAGAGAGAGAGAGAGAGAGAGAGAGAGAGAATCGTAACTGGACGGTTTCCAGAAATTCTAGTAGGACCCAATAAGAAAGGCAGTTCTCCCGGAATGGAACTGGGATGGAATCTTATGTCCTTGGTGAGTCGAGGAAGAATATTTTATTCAAGGTCAGTGAAGTCAACCAAGGCCCTTAGAGGCTTGACCTCCTTTCCCCTTTTTCAGGAGGTCTCCCCTTTAAGGGATTAAGGGACACACCCTGACAGTCTCTGAAGGTAAAGGTATTGTCTCTTGAATTCTCCAACATCGTCCTGACATCTTGGAGTTGTTTCCAGCGATAAAATTATTTGTTATATTGTGCTTAAAGATATTCTCTCTATTACCCGGTATCTTAACCTTTTAAGAAGTGAGTGACGGTCTCTACGAAATAAGATGCAGGAAGTTATATACCTCATTTTTCTTGTGCCTTGTACTAATTCTGTTTTGTATATGCATCTTCATATACAGGAACCCGCATATTTTTCGTTCCTGCAAAGCATTAAGTTTCTGTCAGGAGTTTACATTCCTTTTTTTTCCACAAGCATTCTTTTTCTCTTGTTCACACACACACATATATATATACACACATATATATATATATACATATATATATACACATATATACTTATATGTATATATATATGTATATATGTGTATGTATATATCAATGTATGCCTATATTTATGTATGACTGTCCTTACAAAGTGTGTGTGTGTGTGTATGTAGATATTAATGTAATAACCTCATTTTCTTCTGGTTTTGCACAGGGAATAATTTTTTCTTTGTTTTATATAGCATCGATGGACACAGGAGTATGCAGATTTTCTTTCCTTCTTAACATCACTTTACAGACAGGATTTTTCATTCCATTTTTCTCCACAGTCATATTTTCCATTGTTCAGCACAACGAAAGCAACACTTTTTAAACGATTCCTCCTGGAATCTCTTGGCCTCTGGCTCAATGATTCTTTCGCTACAAGTTTATTCTTCCCTTTCCGATCGAGGGATAAGTTTTCACACTGTTTCCTTCACATTTAAAAGAACGGCTCCATTTTTTAGTCTCATATTTTTCCCTCTTTTCGTCCGCTCGAGATCTCGCTTCTCCCCTCCCAGGTATAAAATGCTCATTTTTTACCTGTCCTCGTCGTTTTCCACATTTTAAAGCAGGATTTTTCAGTCGCTGAGATTTTAGAGATATATTTCGGAATAGTGTTCAGATATGAATTCTTTTTCATCGATAGGTTTCAGTGCCAGAATTTTGGTTCAGTTTCGTTTTTTATAATAGTTCTTCTTCTCCTCTTATTTTCATCGATAAATGCATATCAGCAATTCGCTTACAAGACAAGGCTTTCACATGCTGGAATATTATATGGAAATAAGCATTCTGACTTCAGTACTTAAGCAATTTATGTCAGGAAACGATTCCTAACCAACTCTTCTCTAAGACCATTCTGGTAAGTGACACGTGGAAAATAATACCGCTATGGGTCTTAAGAACGTGAAAAAATGAGAAAGCTTAATCTCTATTTCATGTGTTTGTGAACATGAATGTCTGTTTTTAGTAGAAAAATCATGGTTAAGGTAAATATATTCGCATTACATCATCATGCATTTATGAGGAGAGATAGATTCGACGGAAATAAACCAAGAGAGAGAGAGAGAGAGAGAGAGAGAGAGAGAGAGAGAGAGAGAGAGAGAGAGAGAGAGAGAGAGAGAGAGAGAATCGTAACTGGACGGTTTCCAGAAATTCTAGTAGGACCCAATAAGAAAGACAGTTCTCCCGGAATGGAACTGGGATGGAATCATGTCCTTGGTGAGTCGAGGAAGACTATTTTATTCAAGGTCAGTGAAGTCAACCAAGGCCCTTGGGGGCGTCCAATCGCCTCGGCTTGATCTCCTTACCCCTTTTTCAGGAGGTCTCCCCTTTAAAGGATTAAGGGACACACCTTGACAGTCTCTGAAGGTAAAGGTATTATCTCTTGAACTCTCCAACATCATGACATCTAGGAGTTGTTTCCTGCGGTAGAGTTATTTCTTTTGTACTCTGCTTTTAAGATAGTTCTCTTTGTTGTCCAGCATCTTAACATTTTAAGAAATGAGTGACGGTCTCTACAATATAAGAGTCTTTATACTAACTCTATTTTGTGTATACATGTTCGTACACAGGAACCTGCAGATTTTTCGTTTCTGCTCAACATTAAAAGTCTGTCAGGATTTTACTTTCTTTTTTTTCCACAAGAATATTTTTTAATGTTCAACACAACGATAGCAGCAGTTTTTAAACTATTTCTACTGGAATCTCTTGGCCGCTGGCTAAATGATTCTTTCGCTACAACTTTATTCTTCCCTTTTCGATCGAGAGATAAGTTTTCTCCACATTTAAAAGAACGGTTCCATTTTTTAGTCTCATATTTTTCCCATTTATCGTTCGCTCGAGATCTCGTTTCTCCCCTCCCAGGTATAAAATGCTCATTTTTTACCTGTCCTCGTCGTTTTCCACATTTTAAAGCAAGGTTTTGCAGTCGCTGAAGTTTTAGAGATATATTTCGGAATAGTGTTCAGATATAAATTCTTTGCCACCGATAGCCTATGTTTCGTTGCAAGAATTTTAGATTAGTATTTATTTTTGTAGTATTTCTCTTTTTTCATTTATGAATTTAAAAGTATCATATGTAAAATGAAATAGAGTGAAGTAGCTTTAAGCAGCCAACTAGTTGGAGAATTGGAAGACCTAACGTCATACAGGGTAATAAAACAATATTCAAAAACCTCACCACTGAAGCAACACTGTGTTCCGTGATGGAAGTTCTCCTCAAATGAAAAAAAAATAATGGTAATAAATAAATAAAAACAAGTCTTGAAATGGAGTTTTATTTTGAGTACTGAAATAGTTCATGATTGGTAGAGGTTTAATGTGCAAAATGAGTATTGCAAGCCTGCAAAACTTGTCAAGAAGATTGCAGTGTTCTGGTGCTTAAAGTTTTAGTTATATACACTTTTTAACGATCAAAGAATATAAACAGTAACAGAGGGTTATTTGTCATATTTTATACATGACACTCAGTTCAACGGGATAATAAGCCATGCTGAAGGTATTACATGAAAACAGGAGACTTTAAAGGAATGGACATAAACAACTGAAATGAATCCAGTACTGAGGCAGATCGGATAAAAATGAACACCGGAAACAGGATGAAACTGTCTTAGAAAACATAGATTTTATAAAGGAAGTATTCAAACACGAGCACTTGGAAAAATTTTTGCACGACTATCATCCTCTGGAACGGATCAAAATTACATCCTGAAGAAGTTGGAAGACTTATGAAGCTAGGGAGTCAAGTATTAATGGATTAATCCCTGAGTAGCCGTGTTGCGCTCCTCCTAATTAAACTTCATCGTCATCTCATTAAAGAAAGAATCGAATTTAAAATTTGCGCTTGACGCTGCATGAAGGAATTTAAGAGCAACATGCTTTAAGAGTTTTTTTAGTGTCTTCTAATGCATTAAATGCCACAACATGCAGGAATGTTATAATAAGTCGATTAACTAATATGAAACAAATATGTTGGAAAATTTTCGGGGCACGTTTGCATGAAAAATCAGGAAAAGTAAAGACCTTCATGTATTCAAAATTATAATAAGATATGCATATTCAAAAGCAGTTATGGTACAAAAGAGTAATTCATTTAAGGAAAATATGAACTATGAATGAAAAAAATTGTAATCACCTGATGAATCAAACATTAGATAGCATGAGTAGAATTCCCCTTTCTCTTCCGGGTGATATATTTTACTCTGCGTTTGTTTGTTTTTTAGCAGGATGATGCAAGAAGGTGGACTGGGCATGGATACTAAATGGGCCCCCTTTTTAGGAGTTGATTGGTCTTAAAGAAATCCACATGAGAAAAAAAAATCCCTTTTTATACATTAACTGCAAAGGAGGACAAATATATGTGGACAGACAATGCTAAAAATAATCACAAATAGCCTTTGCTTAGCAAACTGAAGCCCTGCCCATCATTACCCAGTTACTATAGTTATTGGTAAACAAATTTACCATATTTACTTCGTGACTAGCAATAGGTGGTCACTTTTTGGGAGACGAGCCCGGAGGGAGGTGATTTGCTGCCTCTGACCGCTTTCTCCAAACTCGGCGCAATCGAGTTTTCTGTACAGCGTATAATGCTGTATGAAACTCTCAGCCACGCCCCATGAAAATCTCAGGCGCGGCCCATGAAACTTTCAGCCACGGCCATATGGTGGTCTGTGTTGGTGGCACTTATAGCGATGCCAGGCGCACGATCATGGCTAACTTTAGCCTTGAATAGAATAAAAACTACTGAGGCTAGAGGCTGCAATTTGGTATGCTTGATGATTGGAGGGTGGATGATCGACATACCAGTTTGCAGCCCTCTAGCCTCAGTAGTTTTCAAGATCTGAGGGCGGACAGAAAAAGTGCGGACGGACAGACAAATAGACATCTCAGAAAACTAGAAATCTTTGAAGTGATAGATACCAGACAAGTGTCTTTCGTTTCCCTCGCTCAGTTATATCAGACACACTTACAAATACTTGCTTGAAGATATAATTTTATGGAGTTTGGGAATTTATAAACACTTATAAAAAAAATAGCGACATGTCAGTCTGGATAAGAACTGTATAGTGATTTTTACTTATTGATTTCATTTTCATTTTTGAAGGAAGGTCTGTTGGGTGGCTTATGTCCGTATAATGTGACACAGTTATTATGATGACTTAATAGATGAAATGTCCCTTTATGTGTTGGCAGTGTGTGTGTGTATATGTGTATGTATATATATATATATATATATATATATATATATATATATATATATATATATATATATATGAATCTTTTACTGTAATACAACAGTACATTATGAAGATAAAAGGCCCATAAAACACTATTTGAACGTTGCAACCAAATATTTCGAGCACTTCCTTCTGTGCTCCTGTTCACTGGTAAAATATGGACAGATGATATGGTACAATAGTATATATACAAAGCATATGTAGGTGTGGTAGTATATGATTTGTATATATACTCTTGCAACATATCATCTGTCCATATTTTACCAGTGAACAGGGGGACAGAAGGAAGTGCTCGAAATATATGGTTCCAACGTTCAAATAGTGTTATATATATATATATATATATATATATATATATATATATATATATATATATATATATACATATATATATATAATATACTATATACTGTATATTATATATCTATACACATATACATACATATGGCATTGCACTTCAAGGATTCTCCTGGAACGTAAAATTACGTCAGCTAAGAAGTTTTATTGCAAAACGCACTCTTCCTAATTAGAATATAATATTTTACCCTGTAATTTTCAGCCCTGAATTACTTTTGACCCGAATGGCTCGCAGCAACTTAATTATACATTATTACAAGAAACAAAGATAAAGATAAACACGAGGTTGCTCGGGACTAAGTGAATAGTTCGGATACTGTGGAATCATCTAATTATGATAATAATATCCCGGAAAATTTTGCTGAGATTATATTGCCATAAGCGAAGGTGTGAAATTAATTATGTTTACAAAATAAAGATTGCCTGTGAGTTCCATTTTCGAGAGAGTGCTGGAAAGCCTTCAGTTCATTTTACAAAAGTCATCTACTGTCAATTTTTTTTTTTTTAACCAATTTCATATATTTCGTATAAATTCTTCTCAACTCATAGTGACATTTTTCAGATGGAAATCGTTCATTGCCCTCATAAATTTGTCGCAAACTCTTTTCCAATTTTAGATTTTTGGGTCAAGAAAAAGTTATCCGGCAGTGGACCGGTCATACTCGACGGTTGCGGTTTGGAAGAAATTCCTTGTTATTAATCACATCTTCCTCGATCGTTTAAATTACCGGTAGCCAACACTTAAGAGAGAATTTTAAGTCGTCAGGGTCTTTGTAAAAGGTATTGTAATTGACTATTCGGACAGTAATGAACATTAAGAATAGGATGATGAACAGCAGTATCATCTGCTGAATCGTTCCGTCGAGAGCTAGTATCATTTAATCATATTGAGCGCATTGATAATCAACACAGTGGACGATATTACAACCTGCTAACTGAATTTTAAATTAGGTTAGCTTATATGATCGTGAACTCTATGCCATTTGGGAACTTCCACTGTTGTACTTTGTGCTGATGTTCTAGTCTATTTTGCTTATGTTTCTAGTCTATTTTTCTGTTTCTCAGATCTGACGGTAAGCATACTCAACCGGTATCACTGAAAGTAATCGTATTTGAAGTGAGCTCATCTTTCTTACTGACTAGCAGAGACAGATACATCAGCCAATCAGAAGCAAGATTAAAGCAAAGTACATCATTTTATCAAGTTGTAACAATCCCACGATGTCACACTGTCTAAGCAGGACTTTAATTTTTTAACATTTACATTTTATTCATTTATATCTACTGTGCATTTGTATATGGGTATTTTAACAATTTATTTATAATTTTTCTGAAATTTTTTTTATATTTTTTTTATTATCTGATCGTTTATATCTTCTTTCTGTATTTCCATTACCTCCTGTTACTTCTTTTAAATGAACACAATGTTCTTTGGAAGACTGAGAGTCAAGTCAGTGGCCCCTGTGGGTTTGTTCCATATGGGAAGGGTTCATTTTCTGAGTAATAATAATAAT
>NC_089795.1:39562767-39565267 GCF_040412425.1 Macrobrachium rosenbergii
CGACGAAGCTTTTACACGCTATGGCCATTTTGTTCCGTATCTGTAAATACTGGACAGGTATTGTACAGCGTTAATGGATGCTGTGTTCGTATATAAAGCCGCGTGCTATGAAAACATAGATTTTGTTCAAAGGTTCGACGTTACGTAACGTGTAACCAATGTATCACTGTAAAACACAAAACTAAAATGGATAGACGCATTGTGAGTTTATGTAGGGACGAATAACTTTGTAAAGGATGTTTTTCCCGGAAGTAGGTTCTTAATTAACAGACGTTTCGTCACTTTTAGTAAAATATGTTTTCCTTAGTAGTGAATGATGTTTCATAATTAGTAAATAGTGTTTCAATGCACGACCACGTGGGCACAGGTAGCTTAAACCTGTGTGAATGGTGCCTTGGATGAAAACAACAAGAGCAAAGATATACTGATGTGTCTGTATTATAGGTGAGGATTTTGAATACAATGCTTTCTTACGGAAGAAAAGTTAGTTTCCCCAAGAGGTTACTTAGTGAACATTCCACTGTCTTTTCAAACGATGTTTCCACTTCGGCGTTTCTTAATTTGACTGACTTTGGACTGTGTCCGGCGGAATGAAGGTATTTTTATTTAAACACTTCCCTAACCAGATTCATCATTGTCACCTAACAAAACCTTAGCCATAGTAGAAAGGCTGTCAGTGCACCTCATGCGGCGCACTGTAGGCATTACTTGAGGCTCTTTGCTGCGTCCCTACGGCCCCTAACTGCAACCCCTTTCATTCCTTTTACTGTACCTCCGTTCACATTCTCTTTCTTCCACCTTACTTTCCACCCTCTCTTAACAATTGTTACGTTGTACAACTGCGAGGTTTTCCTCTTGTTACACCTTTCAAACCTTTTTACTGTTAATTTCCGTTTCAGCGCCGAATGACCTCATAGGTCACAGCGCTTAGGCCTTTGGCCTATATTCTGTATGATGTTCTAACACCTGAAACAAATTCTGGTTAGTTGATTTGACGGGCTAATGATTCCAGACTCCGCACTCGTAACAGGCACTGCCGACTCAACAACGTTTACAGCCGACCTCAAACTGAAATGGAATGAGGCCATTAGCTTTTTGCTCTGTTGTCCATGAATATTCATGGGTCATAATTCGTATTCTGATGGAATTCTATGTTAATGACGCAAAAACGAAAAATGGTGTGAGGTGCCTTAATAACATTTGCTGACGTTTGCATAAGATTGTAATTCGCTCTAAACTCAACCGAGAGACAAATTGTAATTCGCTCTAAACTCAACCGAGAGACATTATTTATGGTTATTGTTAGTCAAATCCTTATTTTTACAACCACGTTTCGGTGACCATCGTCGTTGCGACGCCAGATTACATAAACATCAAATAAATGATAACTATAAGACAGTTGTAATTGATGGTTATAAAGGTGTTTTTATCATATTAGAAATATTCCAAAATGTCAATGGTCTCGCACGACGTGAATTTTTCAAGGGGAAGTATTGATACAAAGGTGTGAAGGTAACGTGAACAAGGTATAGAAACTAAAAAAGTATATATATATATATATATATATATATATATATATATATATATATATATATATAGAAGAGAGAGAGAGAGAGAGAGAGAGAGAGAGAGAGAGAGAGAAATTTTTCGTATTATAAGCCCAGTAAGAACGCAACTCGCTTCTTCAGACTATTTAATAACCACGGTCAAGACATTCAGTCTTCACTGAAACTGCCCAGAGAACAGACAGAAAATTACACGTAATGAGGAGAAAATTACCCCCGAACGTCTGTCATGAGAACCTTATTGATAATGGAACAGCGACTTATCCAGAAACCCATCAAAGGTAATTCAGTGTGAGAAATAAATTATTTCGAGCCACTGGACTGACGTTTTAGTTAGCTTTGTACTTGATTATGGTCTGGGCATTTATCTTCAGCTCCCGTAGCGAAAGGCGTGGTGGGCGGGGGAGGGGTGGCGGAAGGTGTGTGGTGTGATCAAGTCTCCTTATTTCTTAGGTAAATCACATGTATATGTTTGTTCTGTGTAATTAAATGTTCATTTTCATAGGTAGATAATTTGTAAAGTCCAGTAATCAAAAAATACAAACTTTTGGGTGGTAAATTACCGGTTGAGAAGGCACATGTTTTAGTACTTTAAGACAAACATTATTGAAGAAGGAAGGATATATCTCAATATATGAGTAATAAAAACAACAGGTGAAAACTACACTTATTCTTTATTTAATTTTACTTATTTTAAGTTCGGATGCAATGCAATGACTGTAGTATTGTCTGAAAGAAAATAAGGACTCTCGTTTTTTCATTCATCTCTCTCTCTCTCTCTCTCTCTCTCTCTCTCTCTCTCTCTCTCTCTCTCTCTCTCTCTCTCTCTCTCTGATTCCCATGAACAATGCAATTGAAAGGTGGATGAATAGGATATATCTCAGGACTCAGTTTATAAGTGAATATAACTTTAATGGGTTCGTTTTCACAGCATT
>NC_089795.1:39570267-39580267 GCF_040412425.1 Macrobrachium rosenbergii
ATTCGTCATACAAAAACTGTAATGGTTCTCTTATCGTTTTACCGCGTAATATTCCGAAAAGCAAAAGAAATCATATTAGAAGACCAGCTTTGATATCATACGGTGAATATCAAAGGCTATATATTATTTCGTCTACCTGTTTGCATGTTTCTCTTCCCTCGATTTATTTACAATGTTTAACGAATTTCCTATAAAGTGTAGATTTTGATCAATGGGCGTTTTGTAAAAATCAGAGTATTCCAATGATAAAACCGTTATTGTTATTATTATTATTATTATTATTATTATTATTATTATTATTGTGTTGTGTGTGTGTGTGTTGTGTATTATTATTATTATTATTATTATTATTATTATTATTATTATTATTATTTGGCTGAACCATATTCATTAGGAACAAGCCCACAAGGGCCATTGCCTTGAAATTCAAGCTTCCAAAGAATATGGTGTTCCTTAGAAATAAGTAACAGGAGGGAAAGGGAAATACAGAACGAATAGACCACTTAGTAAAAAGAAAATTAATTAACAAGTTAATAAATGAATAGGTGACATCCTTTACTGTAAAATATATATATATATATATATATATATATATATATATATATATATATATATATATATATATATATATATATATATTTATATATATATATATATATATATATATATATATATATATATATTTATAAATATATATATATATATACATATATACACACACACACACACACACACACACACACATATATATATATATATATATATATATATATATATATATATATATATGTATATATATAATTTTTTTTATATGAAACTGCTTGTAAACTTATATATCTATCTTTTTAGTATTCTACTCAATTTTATTACGGCCTCAGTAACCTGGATGTTGTGACGCCAGTTTTAATAGACACAAAACAGTCAATTACTGTCAACAGTTTTAATCCAATCAGTTGTGGATATATCATTGTTATTTTCTTCTCGTCCGGTAAAACCATTCACTAATTTCTTTTCCTTAGAATTCCTAAGAACAAACCATCCCTCGCTGATGTTCACTTTTTCTCTCTTCCAGAAAATTGGAGCGCAAACAGTGATGTGGCTTCCGGTGGAAGAAAAAACTCCAGGTGAGAACCACGTCTCCCTTGATTGAATTAGTTAGAGGCGAGGGAACCTTCTTTTTGTTTATCTGAAGAAACTTGCCTTAATTACCTCGAAGAAGGAGTTTCGTTATGTTGGTTTTTTCGCCCGTCCCCAAACCCGCGCATGCGCATTGCCTGTTGTTAGATTGTGATGTCATAGTCAGATAAATTTGTCTACAATGAATAGATTGATCACTGGGAAAATAAGATGTCATGGTCAGATATGTTAATCTATAATAAATAGACTGATCACGTGGAAAATAAGATGTCATTGTCAGATATGTTAATCTACAATACTGTAAATAGAGTGATCACGGGGAAAATAAGATGTCATTATCAGATATGTTTATCTACAATAAATAGATTGATCACGGGGAAAATAAAATGTCAATGTCAGATATGTTTATCTACAATAGATAGATTGATCTCGGAGAAAATACGATGTCATAGTCAGATATATTTATCTACAATAAATAGAGTGATCACGGGGAAAATAAGATGCCACAGTCAGATATGTTTATCTACAAGAGATAGATTGATCACGGGAAAAATAAGATGTCACAGTCAGATATATTTATGTACAATGGATAGATTGATCACGGGGAAAATAAGATGTCATGGTCAGATATATTTATCTACAACAAATAGATTGATCACTGGGAAAATAAGATGTCATAGTCAGATATATTTATCTACAATAAATAGATTGATCACTGGGAAAATAAAATGTCACAGATATGTGTATCTACAGTTGATAGATTGATCACTGGGAAAATAAGATGTCATAGTCAGATATTTTTATCTATAATAAATAGATTGATCACGGGGAAAATAAGATGTCATGGTCAGATATGTTTTCTACAATAAATAGATTGACCGCGGGAAAATAAGATGTCATAGTCAGATATATTTATCTGCAATAGATAGATTGATCACCGAGAAAATAAGATGCCATGGTCAGATATATTTATCGAAAATTAACAAACCGAAAACGGGAAAAATATATCAATTTTATAATTTCGAAAACTTCAAATGGATTCAAGAAAATTAAGCCACTCTAACAGTTCAAACAGTTAAGATCGTTGGTCCGATTAGTGCCAGGAGATTAAACATGTTAAGCTTTAGTTACATAACAAGTTTAGTTATATAGTTTAACTTTCTGTGCCAAATTTCGTAAACCACTGACACCAGAGTAATCTTGACCTTTTCTTCACCTGGTAACGCTCAAGGTATTTTCCTTAATTTACAAGTAAAGTCTTTCTTTGATATTTTCCTGCCAGTTTAATAATGAGGTCACTTGAAAG
This sequence comes from Macrobrachium rosenbergii, assembly GCF_040412425.1. NCBI lineage: Eukaryota > Metazoa > Arthropoda > Malacostraca > Decapoda > Palaemonidae > Macrobrachium > Macrobrachium rosenbergii. The sequence continues at coordinate 39,572,711 of NC_089795.1, forward strand.
TGTCAGTACTCCTGAAGAATGTGCTGGCGTTGTTTTGGTTACGTCAGGAACCTGTGTCGCGTACTCAGTGTTTTTCGTGCCAGATTTCCCAGAGTCTATTTATATGTTAGACTGGATGGCGATTTGTTATTTACTAATAATCTACTGGTCCCGTCAAAAATGACGGAAAAAGTCAAGTAATTTTGCAATTATATTGACTTCATAATATATCAAGCACAGTTTAAATTATATGCATTAGTCTTAGAAGGTCGCAACTTTCTGAAAGTCGATAAATGTCACTAAAAAAATGAGTAAAAGTGAAAATGATCCGCATTTTTAATGAACAGCTACGGTATAATGAATAAAGCTTATTTTCAATATGTACTTATTGTACTTACATACACTGTGACGACAATGTACTTACTATGCAATGACTGGCATAGATAACAACAAACAATTAATATCACTGGAATAGCAATTTGCGGTAATTTTGCAAGTTAACGTTTTTAACAGCTAAAAATATTTATTTTTCCGAAACTTCTACCTGTGATTTATTTACATGAGAAGTCGTCATTTTGCTTGGTTATATTCTTCTGGTATAAATTTCATCTAATCGTATTTAATACTACGCCAAAATAAACACTATCCATGCTTGTGCATTATTTGAATATTGCCGTTTGATGTATCCTTTAATTTATACGTTACTAAGGAGCTAAAACTAACTTTACAGAGACCGATCAAAGAATGAAGTTCCTAAAGAAACTCTTAGCACGTTAAAAAAAAATTTGTCATTCATTTATTACGGTTGACTATTACTGACTATTAACGCTGGAAAGGTGAGTTATCGTAATTTGCATGGTAGTTGTATGTAGCTGTAGAATGCTTAGTCATAGAAATCTTAATACACACACACACACACACACACACATATATATATATATATATATATATATATATATATATATATATATATATATATATATATATATAATGATAAATAATAAATGATAATAATAATATAATAATAATAATAATAATATATAATATTATACATATAGTTATACAGTATATATATATATATATATATATATATATATATATATATATATATATATATATACAATATATATATATATATACACAATACACACACATACACACACACATACACACACATATATTCCCTCCCATGATTAATCATATCAAAACCTGTTCCGTCCTTTTGTGAGGTGAGTATCACAAACATTTGATCATGTGTGCTTTTAGTTCAGCTGTTTCCGTCTTTTCCCCTAAAAAGCATATGTTCAAGAGATTTTTTACCTTCTGGATTCCAGGCAATTGCATTTCAGGAATAAGAATACTATCCCCGTGCCTGGAATCGGATAAAAATTGTAATATATAGCAGTGTTTTCTGGTACTTGGCTATATTTTTCAATTCTTCGAACGGAAAACAGTGCTTTCGACGGGTAATGTCTGAAAACATTGATGTTCGAGAGTAATTCGAGAGTTTTTGAGGTATAACCTTATCTGTTGTGTATTGGAGTCTTCTTCTTCTGAAAAAAAAAAATACTTCGGGAAATGTTGCGTTTGAATGGGTTTTGCGCGAAAATATCGCTACATACCTTATTCAGTGAGGAATATAGTAGAAACCACCACTCTCGTCAGTTGAATATTCTACATCGAAAAAGTATGTACTGCGACTATTTCACCTCTGAAAGAAAAATATGGTATCCCCAACATTATTCACTGTCCATATTTAGAATTGTAAATGTTAACTGATTGCCCTCGCCGTATTTGTAATTCGTGAAAATTACATTTTAACTTTTCGCTTAAATTACGTTGGCGGCGTTCATTACCCTCAGTGTGATTTCGTAACTCATTATTGGTCATAAATTACCCAGATATAATGGAGGCATTAAGTAATTTCCTTCAAATTTAGTAACAAGTTTTAATGAGAATTACATAAACAATTTTCCCCTGGATGTCTCGTCCCTGTATTTATTATCTATAGGTCAATAAGAAAGCTATTCTTGGCTTTGTTTCGGTTTACGTTCTCCACAAATAGGCAGGTATAGATCTCTCGGGTAATCCGTTTGGGGGCCTATTCTGGAATCATTAATGACCTCATCAATTCTCTGGGTCTTCCTGGTCGCGTTTAATTTAAAATGGTGCTCTGTCGAATTATTTTTCTCATTCTGTTATCCACAAAGTGTGTTAGATTTTTCATAAACTTTTTAAGGTAATGCCAGCTTTGATTGCGTGATTGATTATTTTTTTTTTGTACTTCCAAAGCATATTCTTTGTGTGTCAAGAATGACTGAAACACTACACATACTGTATAGATTTTATTTTTCAAAATAAAAAAGATTCCAGGAGGAACTTTCGTTTCACACTTTTAGTTGATTTATATATATATATATATATATATATATATATATATATATATATATATATATATATATATATATATATATATATATATATATATATATATATATATATATATATATATATATAATATATATAATATACACGCATACATACGTACATTCCTACATGTGTATAATCAGTCCTTCCATTCATATATAATGTTTTAACAAACAGCAATATCATAAATTCTTCGAAGATAACGTCCTGCATTTTACAGTCCCGCAAAAAAAAAAAAAAAAAAAAAATTATATGCGAGCAGCAAAAAAAAAAAAACCCTAATCTTTCAACATTTTCCCGCACAAAGTCAAGGATGTAAAACCAGTTCAGTGCGTTACATCTTGTTCCCCTGTCGTTCTCGTGAGAGGTCATAATGTTTATGGCCGGAGGAAACCTATTGCTCCATTGCAATTTGCATTGCACGAGAGCGCCCGAATGCAGTCCTTTCGGCTAATGCATTTGCGGTTGTTTTACATGACACTAATGACGTCATAAATTCCCGTGCTGCCCTCTTCTCTCTCTCTCTCTCTCTCTCTCTCTCTCTCTCTCTCTCTCTCTCTCTCTCTCTCTCGTTCTCATTAGGCGGCTCTTCGTGTAAACCACGTTTTACATGCGCAATCACTCTAATAGTTTATCTTGGCTTCAGTTTTATTCCCTCATTTTTAGACTTCCATTTCTACCTTGGATTAACGTGTACATTTCATTAAAAATCAGTGCTTTACGCAATACTGCTTAGTATCTTTATCGTTACTGTCTTCTTTTGTTTGTAAATTATGAATTAGTATTTTGGGGAAGTTATGCATCCTTTACCCTTATACCGATGCCAAAAGGAGCAGTTTCGAATCCTGGCCTGGTCGGATGCGCTTATATGAAATTTATTTTGGGTACAAAATATTCGAAAGTAAATTGTATATATATATTATATATATATATATATATATATATATATATATATATATATATATACATACATACTGTATATATATATATATATATATATATATATATATATATATATATATATATATATATACATATACATACATACTGTATATATATATATATATATATATATATATATATATAATATATATATATATATATATATAATTTATATATATATATACACATATATATCTAAATATTGATATATGTATCTACCTTAACACTGATTTTATGAAAATACCGCCCAAAAGTTGTCATTTTTCTTTCAACAATAATCGCATATTTTGATTTTTGTTAATAAAAATAATAGCAAATGTTGAAATAATTTCATGGATGTACCTTGTATTATACAGAGCTAATAAATTCTTGAAAGTGTAGGAAATGATCGATTACTGTCGTAGAGATGACTTCAAAGATTGAACGAACAATTGGTTATGAAAATGGTATAAAAGTAATGCTGGCTTGAGAGAGAGAGAGAAGAGAGAAGAAGAAGAAGAAAGAAGAAGAAAGAAGAAGAAGGAAAGAAGAGAAAGAAAGAAGAAGAAGAAAGAAAAATCTTAGAGCAGATAGTCCTTATTTAATTATCTATAAATAAGAGGAGATAATTCCTAAAACTTTAACATTCATCCTATAATATTATATGCTGATGGACCAGGTGTCCTAAATTTAGGGATAATTCTTACTCAGCCATAGCAGGCCCGTATAATTTATTTAAAGGTCACATATTTAGAAAAGGTCACCGTGAGGCCAAATCATTTTAAAATTGGTACAAAGGACTTGTATCATTTAACTAAAGGTCACATTTTTCGAAAAGGTCGTCAGGAGGCCCAGTAATTTCAAAGTTAGTTCTTTGGCTACGATGATAATTAGAGTGGGGTGATCATTTCATATCAGGAATTTTATAAAAATCATCAAGTATTATATGAAATTATTACAATCATAATGAAAGCTGAACTTAATATAGGAATTTTACAGACAGTGAATATCCAGTAAACTTATCAAAATAGATATGTGAAATCTCAAATAAGCTTAGGTTAATATCGAGTAAATAGCTGCCATTCTGTCATTGCTTTAAAAGCAATTAAAAAATTTCAGCTGACTCTGAAAATGATGTGCCTTTGATCAACAGGATGATCATTGTCTAACAAGCACAAAATCAAAGCAAAATTCGAAAATTCCAGCACCGTCAGTCGTTGAAAGCATTTGTTGTTACCTTTATTCAATACCTGTACAGTCAGGACACGAGAAGTCTGTCTGTTATTTCTTTTTGAAATGGCATTAGCGCACAAAAATGCCTTCTATTGCTAACATTTGTTATGCTTAAGATTGATTAGTTTGTTTAGTTAGAAAAGTAAGAGTTTCTTGTATGAGTTTAAATTAACCGTCTGTGAATTACAGTATTCTAAAAAGGAAGTTAGGTGGAGACTACAGGTCAAATATAGGTACAAATTTTGGGATTATCCTACTTATAATTTCATATATGGACTTTTCAGCTGGACTTTTCAAGATCTTTACAGTGTTCTACTAATTCTGGAAGCAATTTCTAAGCCTACGACTGTTTTTATTACGAAGGCACACGGGAACTAATCAGGTCATCACAAGGCAAAGATGCTGCACAGAGCAGCTAAAGACAAGCAGTTGCCACGAAAACAGCTATGAAATAGGAGGTCCAAGAGGACAGGCTTAGTATTTTGGTAACTGTGATTTCCTTCTGTTGTGTACAAATTGTAAAGCAGTTTGCTTATTTTGGGAGCAAAATCACCCCTGAGCTTTAAAAAAAACAAGGGGATAGCCTAAACCGTGGTGTTTTGACGAAATCTGCTATGATAACACTTTTCAAGCTGTTGAAAGGAAATTGCAGCATGCTGGAATTTTTCAGTGAGAACATCAGTTATACAAGATTTTATTCGAAAAGATTAGCAGTTTATAACTATGTGGTCCTGCAGACAGTCTTCAGCAATATAAAACCTGAAAACTTCAATTTAATCTTGAATTATTCACTCATAATCACGTATAGGCTGTATACCCCAGGGAAACATGGGCCAGTCATCTTCCGCTCACAAAGTACATCAAAACCAATTATTTTCGAGTAGCATACACAGTACCTAGAGAGCGGTGACAGTTAAATTTATCCAGTTTCTCTTTCATCTCCCTACTTTCTACGATAAATGAGTAGATAGATGGATAGATGGGTTCCCTCCTAAGTATATCTTCCTTTGTCCATGTCCACTAATAGGAAAGACCTTTATTCAGTTCTTTTGTATCTTGCTGTAAATGCATCACACCTTTTCCTTTCATTTCCTTTCATATCTCCTTATCGGTGACCTTCCCTTGCCTGTCTGTTCTTACTCTTTTTACTAACAGTAAAACGTTTCATATTTCCTCTGTTTTCATCTCACTACTTTCGGCAGCTTGACCTGCTATAAATAGGCTACTTATTTCAATTTGCTACTTTCCGAATTTGCTAAATACTTCTGGCCCTCAGTCGGTAGGAATGCATGGTGAGCCATAGGAACGAGCGCTTTTAAGGAATTCTAAAACTAGTTAATTTTTGGTTTTCGATGGATGCCTGTATTCCTTATGAATTAAAGTCTTGAAGCTTTATTTTGATACTTTATGGGTTACCATTCAAAATTCCCCCACCCTTTCTGACTGATTTAATAAGTTTGAATGTAAGGTAAAATAGTTATGCATATTATGTACTGTAATGCAGTACTTACAAATGAAAACAAATAATGCAGTCCGTTCAGTAATATCAAAGAAAAAAGATAGTAAGTGAAACATTTTCGAAAGCCAAACGTCAGAAGCACTTGTTAGAAACAATACTTAAATTATACAAAGGAAGTGTCACATTAACCATGTCATTTTGTTGAACATGCACATGTCGTTTTAAGTGTATTTTTCATCGTAACAAGTAAAACAAAGTCAGACAACTTTGTACTAAATTTCAAGAGGTAAAAATGTCACTATGAAAGTTTTACTTACCCAACGGACTTGATGAAAAGCCAGTGTGAGTTAATTCATGACATATGTACAGCCGCTTTCCTGTTAATAGAACAAATATAATTCCTTTAAACTTTGTATTTTGCTGAATAGGAAAAAATATCACTCTAGTATAATAAAATTCAACGGAAAATTGACAGAAAATCAATTGATCTGAACATGATTTGTGTATTGATTATGTCTCAGTTTATTACAATGATTATTTGTAACGAAATATAAAAGAAATGGCAATGTTGTATGATGCAATAAAAATTGAATATTGACAGAGAATCAATTTCTCTAAAGGTAAATTGTGTACTGATAAACTACTAAGACCTTTTCGGTTATGGATATTTGCAGTAGCTAAAAACGACACCATTACGAAGTCATGTGGTCAGAGAAAAGTCTACATTGTCAGAGCATCAAAAAGGATGTATTATTGCAACACCGCGCTAAGAATCACTATAAATTATCGCTTAGAACCACTTTGAATTATCTCTTAGAATCACTATAAATTATCGCTTAGAATCACTACAAATGATCTCTTAGAATCACTATAAATTATCGCTTAGAATCACTATAATTTATCTCTTAGAATCACCATTAATTATCTCGTAGGATCACAATAAATTATCGCTTAGAATCACTATAAATTACCTCTGAGAATCACTATAAGTTATCGCTTAGAATCACTATAAATTATCTCTTAGAATCACTATAAATTATGGCTTAGAATCACTGTAAATTATCTCTTAGAATCACTATAAATTATCGCTTAGAATCAGTATAAATTATCTCTTAGAATCACTATAAATCATCGCTTAGAATCACTAAAAGTTATCGCTTAGAATCACTGTAATATATCGTTTAGAATCACTATAAATCATCGCTTAGAATCACTAAAAATGATCGCTTCGAATCACTAAACGTTATCGCATAGAATTACTAAAAATTATCGCTTAGAATCACTATAAATTATCGCTTAGAATCGCTATAAATTATCTCTTAGAATCACTATAAGTTATCGCTTAGAATCACTATAAATTATCGTTAAGTATTATATTTGCACTGAGCGGAAGAAATATGATGGTCCTGAATAAATGGTTGCCGGTTTTATATCTACTGTTCTTCAGAAGATGATAATGGTAAATCTTAAGTACTGTACAGAAGTGCAAATAGGGTGCATCTTCAGTACATGTACGTTCGGTTGTCTTTATAATACAG
>NC_089795.1:39585267-39617767 GCF_040412425.1 Macrobrachium rosenbergii
ATGAATATGTTATGAACCCTGAGTATTAAGGTTATCAAGGTGATTCAATTTGAAGAATACAAGTTCTGTAAAAAAAAAAAAAAGTCAAAGGACGGAAAGTGTTCTGAGGACTAACGTGTCATAACTGCATGTTATTGCATAAGAGAGAGAAGAGAGTTAGAGAGACAGAGAGAAAGGAGAGAAGACTCGGGAATGAAAAAGCACCTAATCCATAGTAATGAATCGCCTTTTGCATAGCCATTCCTGGAACGCACCATTAACTGAGCTTAATATATTCATGGATGATGATGAGAGAGAGAGTTAGAGAAGAAATTTGAGAGAAAAATGCAAAATTCGCAATAACGAATGACCTTTGCATAGCTGGATAAATGAACGAAAAAGCTATAGTAATAAATCATCCTTTGTCACTGTTTCAATGCCATTTATTCGTTTTAGGGCATTTACGCAAACAATTTCCCTTCCCTGTGATATAATGCCTACCCCATCTGTAGTATAAAAAAATTAATCTGCGTTTTTCTCGTTTTTAAATTATCAGAAGACATGATAGATGATCGCTTCTGTATCTAAAAATAGCGTTTTTTTGTTTGGCTGTTAAAAGATCATTGGGTCCTTTCATTTTTAATATAATGAAATGATAAACGCCTCCAGCACATTATCTTTCTTAGGGTTTGTAATCTGTTGAATAATTGTAATATTTTTCTCCGATCTTTCAGCTGCATTGTTATTGATTATTTGTATTCTCTACTAAATTGTAATATACGCATCTGATTTCAATAGGTATTTAATAGCGTTATAGTGGGGAGACCACTGCAGTACTTCTTAAGTGGTAATTTAACCAAGCATTGGTTGAAGAGAAATAAACCTACACCCTAAAAATATATATTCGTATATTGATAAAATTACCTTGGTCCTTTCAGTGTCCTTGGCCCACACAGATTTAATTCCTTGCTGTTTCATTTACTGTACCTTCGTTTATATTATCTTCTTTGATCTTACTGTACACCCTCTCCCACAGTTGTTTCATAGTGAGACCTAGTTTTCTTCTGTTACACCTTTAAAGCAACATTTTTGCTCTACCGTTCCTTTCAGCTGAATGACCTCACGGGTCCCATCGAATCTAGGTTATATTACAGTATATTGATCGAAGAGCTTCGGATGTTGAAATTTTTAAACGGGATATTGACTTTGAATGAAAGTAAAGGAAAGTCAGAAACCAGTCTGATATTCAGAAAGGTAAATATTTTGGGCATACGGTTATTTCGATATAGAAAGTGAAAGAGATCAATTATTTCTCTATAAAGATTTTGAAGCTGAAGCTAAGTCCTGCAGTATAGTTGTCAAAACCTACATTGTTTTGGATACACGAAGATTGCAATTTAAAGACTTTTCTTAAATCAATATCCCTATCATTTCTATTAGGATCCTTTTCCCTCTATTCACTATTTTCTTCTCATCTCCCCTTTCCTAAACTGTAATTCGATATTGTAATGAATAAAGTTTCTTATTGTTTTTACCATACTTTTGAGAGAGAGTTTGAGAATGATTTAAATATTTTATTACGATAAATTAATACATTATTTTTTTTATATTTAGATATTGCCATATTGCATTGAAAAAATAATCATAGATTTACGTTAATAAATCGTATATTATGCTAAATAAAACTTAAGAATAAAAATTATGTCTTGTATATTTATTTCATTACTTATTTTGGATTCTTTGCCAAAACCATTTAACAAAAACAATTTTTACAGATAAAAGCTGTTGTTATCTAAAAGAAAACTCTTGTGGCGGCTTTGTCTGTCCGTCCGCAGTTTTTCTGTCCGCCCTCAGATCATTAAAAACTACTGAAGCAAACCTCCTCAAATTGGTATGTTGATCATCCATCTTCAATCATAATACGTACCAAATTGCAGCCCTCTGCCTCAGTAGTTTTTGTTTATTTAGCCCTAAATTTAGCCATAATCGATCTGGCAACGATATGGGAGGACCATCACCGGGCAGTGGTTAAAGTTTCATGGGCCACGGCTCATACAGCATTATAGAGACCACCGAAAGATAGATCTATTTTCGGTTGCATTGATTATACGAAGTACAGAAAGCTCGATTGAAGAGAGGAAACTCAACGCATTTTTTACTTGTTTATAACTTGGAGATATTGACTGGTCCTTGTAAAATACTTGCAAAACTTTTTACTTTCAGAACTAAATCTGATGAATTCAAGTTATAAAACTTGTATTTGGCTCTCACTAACATCTTTTATAAGTTGACTTTTCTAGAATGTAATGTTACAGTTTTGCTTTATCAGCTGTAATCATTTTCGTAATTTCCTAAATGTAGTTTCCTTCCCCTGTCTTCTTCTGTAGCTTATTCTTCTTTAGTTCTTCTTTTCTTCGTAATATTAATTGATCTTCTTCTTCTTTTCTTCTTGATTCTTCTTCTTCTTCTTCTTCTTTTGTCAGGACCACCATTTACTGACGTCACAACGTTTCATCTTCACTTCTTACAGTGAAAATACATCCCTGAATACTTAGTGATTCTGATTTTTACTTCTAATTTTCTTGAGTTCCTAATATATTTATATTCAGAGTATGACTTCCACAGTGCTTGTGTTTCTTGGCATAGATTTCTTCCTACCAAGAGGCCCATCTTATTTAAACAAATTGTTCAATTATTCTGTCTTGCTGTCATGTCTTTCTTTCGTCTCCTTATAGAGGAGAGAGAGAGAGAGAGAGAGAGAGAGAGAGAGAGAGAGAGAGAGAGAGAGAGAGAGAGAGAGAGATAGAGAGAGATAGAGAGAGAGAGAGAGAGAGAGAGAGATAGAGAGCATTTTATATTTTACTGGCCTCCTATTTTTTTCATAGGATTTGTGTAATTGTGAAAATTATTCTGTCATTAATTATCATGTCCTGTTTTCGTCTCCTTATGAAGACAAAGAGAGAGAGAGAGAGAGAAATAGAGAGAGAGAGATATTATACTGCCATGACTGGTATCGACATGAAAATAACCATTTCAAAACGAAATAAATTCACTGTAAAACTCACGATGAACCTAATCATCAGTCAGCTGTAATTAAAAGGTAAACTGTTGGTATTGATTGCGAAAATGAAGCCAAACGAGATATTGGAAATCGATGAAGCTTCGTTTATCATTCAGCGAGTTCAGGAGAGGCCATTTCGACATTATTAGTCACTATTTCAGAACAATGCGCAGGTTCTAGGAAAGGACACTCTCTCTCTCTCTCTCTCTCTCTCTCTCTTCTTTCTTCCTCTTCCCCCTCTCTCTCTCTCTCTCTCTCTCTCTCTCTCTCTCTCTCTCTCTCTCTCTCAATAGTAATAGTTGACACACATTTACCAACAAACATTCGTACGAATGGTATCCAAGGAAAGTCAAATTTTCATTTGCCATTCTGTAAAAAAATTTTTCACTATTTTAGTGGTTTATTTCATATCCATTTCTGTATTTAGAGAGAGAGAGAGAGAGAGAGAGAGAGAGAGAGAGAGAGAGAGAGAGAGAGAGAGAGGGGAACATTCTTCAACAATATGTTCATGTCAATAGATATTTCCTATGAGTAGCATTTCATTATGACAGTGGCGTGTGCAAATAATCACAATACATGTACTGACACACACTCCACAGCGCACATACGCAATATATATATATATGAAAATAAGAAAGGCCCATAAAACACTATTTAAACGCTGAAACCATATATTTCGGGCACTTGTTTCTGTGCCTCTGTTCACTGGTAGAATATACACAGGTGGAAAGCCACAAAGCCACACACCAAGACATCTATGTGATCAGGAAGAAAATAAGTGAGCTTAAGGCCACGTCATTTCTGCTCATGTGTAGACGATGGTATGTCAGATATCAGGCATATTTTGAACATATCAGGTGCTATTGAAAACAGTGTGAGTCCCACCAGAAATTTGAGACAAATTAAAAGACTGATTAGAACAGCGTATGGGTTTTGGCCTATTGCAATGAGCGCTGAATCTCTAACCATCAGTCACTGTAGAAGAACAGACCGTTTTAAATCTTGGTTTTACATGTCGAACTCTAAAACCTGGTCCTTAAAAATTCATTGTGCACTCTAGTTGTTTGATAAAGATTTTGCAAAAACAACTATGACAAGAAAGAGGCATGGGGTCTGAAAGACATTTTAAAGTGTCTTGAGCAAAATAACAACAAAATTCGCTCCGAAAAGATTGTAAAATTACTAGTTAGAAAGAAAAGGGGGATATCATCACAGAAAATCTGACAAAGACGGGAAAAATAGTTCTGTTAGACAAGGAGACATACATCAATAAAGTTCAACTTCTTCTAAACGATGTGAGACCTACGACTTTATTAACGAAAGATCCTAGAACAAATATTGCTGCTCAGTTTAACAAATCAGTTAGGAATATTAAATTTTTTAAAAAGACATAGAATTACTTCAGAGACATTCAAGGTAATCAACCCCTCTCCCTATTTACGGGCCTGAAAACACACATAAAGATGGGAGAGCCCCATAAGATATAGCAGGGCTCTTTTCATGTACAAATTAAAATATCTCGCAGACTTGTTATCACCCTTTCTAGGAACCTTCTTCTCATCCTCCCATGTCAAACATGCAGAGGATTTCATACAAAATTTAATAGTTTAAACATCCCCTCAAACAACATCAAACTGTTTGTCTAGACGTCGATTCATTATTTACTAAAGTCCCGATTGCCGACGTAAGTTGTTTTTCTTAGAGAGGAAGTTAAACCATATGAAGACCATTTTCCTCTTGGCATAGATAAAACTTTAAAACTTATAAACCTCTGTGTAACTAACAAACGTGTTTTCAATGGTAATTTTTACAACAAAAATTTGGTTGTAGCATGGGAAGTCCCCTATCACCCCTTCTAGCAAACTTGTACATGGAATATTTCGAAACAGAACTTTTGTCGTCTATCAAACCCCATAATATGATCTGGCTTAGATACGTAGATGATATCTTTACTTTCTGGGACAATAGCTGGGGACTTTAAGAATTTTAATAGGCTAAATTCGCTAGTTCCGACCATAAAAATTTAAAACAGAATGGAAAAGGACGGAAAACTGCTGTTCCTAGATGTACTGACTACAAGAAAACAGAACAGGTATGCATTTATATATAGAAACCCACCTTCGCTGTCTCTACATCTACTTCTTAAGCTACCACGACGTCTCCGTAAAATCATGGTAGGGTGCAACCTATTCCTCAGAGGACTTAGGATGTTCAAATGAGTACCTGGATCAAGAATTTAACACGATCCGCCAACACCAACGTAACTGCTCTATCCACCACATTATCGAGAGGGCTATTAATAAAGCAAATAAAATATACTACAGAGGTCCCACTCACAACAGACAAATAGATTTCAATAACAAAATAAAGCTCCATACGATGAAAACATCCAAAAGGCCACCGAGCAACTCAGTTCTAATAATCCTTTCATTTTCCATTATCCCAAATCCATCGGGAGTCTGCTTCGTTAACGTATACTTAAATAACAAAAGGGAAGAAGCCGAGTTTACAAGATACCGTAGTAACGTCATGACATCTATGTAGGCGAGACAGGTAGATCGTCGCAAGAATAACAGAGCACAAAAGATCATACGTTGGCGCTTCGGAGAGTTCGGAATTTTTCCCCACATATTAGAAATACAGGGCATGTTGTCATTAACTGGAGTGGAAGAGTTGGTTTTCAAGAGAAGCTGTCCGTACAAAAGAAAGATGCTGAATCTGCAATCATCAATCAAAACCAACAATATGAACCTGTCAGAGGACATTGGAAATCGACGCCATCGACACCTTAATCCTCAGCACCCGTTTGAAGAAGATGACCCAAGAAACGCCGACCGCCAGATCCATCGCCAAACGGGAGCTAATGAGGCCAAAACCATAGGGAATTTTGGTCAATTCCTTCTTAAGAAACGCCACCTCTTAACATCGGAGGCCTAAGGCCACACCTTCATGTTTTTGTATATATACATTGTAACTTCCACCTGTCCATATTCTACTGAGTGAATAGGCACAGAAACAAGTGCCTGAAATATATGGTTTCAATGTTTAAATAGTGTTTTATGGCCTTATTTTCATATATTACACTTCAGTGTAGTATTACAGGAAAAGACATTCATATATATATATATATATATATATATATATATATATATATATATATATATATATATATATATATATATATATGGTCATGTCTAGATATTCTGGGAGATGAAACCATCTCTTGTCTCTCCCCCCGTTGACTGCAACACACTACCGTGAGTATCTACCAGGTACATAATTCCTTACCTCATAAGGGCCACAATAAACTCAAACAGATCCGTGTAATGTTATTAAACAAAATCCTATAAATAAGAATTTAACAACCTTTACCCCAGATATAGACTTCTAATGAACACGTTTCCTAAGTATATTTTAATATTAGTTGACCTAAACATCTGTCCACATTGATGACATATTTTTACGTTCTCAAGTTCTGGAGGCTGAAAGAATCCATTTTTAATGACGAAATTAGTCAGGCGACGGAATTTGCAGCGATACAACATCATGACGCAGCGTAGCGGAATAATATTTGTTCACTTCTTTGTCACAACGACGTTTCTAATTTAAAGACACATTTGATGATGTCATTTGACCTTAAAGGACGGCGTTTCAACTGATTATTTGTAGTTCAAATGGTCCTCCCGAAAGAGGTGCAACATCAAGTGAGCTTTGATCCCGATATATTTGGAAATGCCATGAGAGTAACGGTGATTCACTTGGATGTAGAATAATTAAGTATAATATGTTGATTTGTGATTCAGAATTAATATAAATTATTTTCAAGCAAATTTTAATCAATTATTAAAAAAAACAAGTAGGAAAAACATTCACAGTTCATACCTGTTCTAACAAAATGCATCGTTTTATACAAAATGAAGTAAAATTTTTTTGCGATTCGAACGAAATCTTAAAGGCAAAGAGCTTATTAAACATCAAACAATGATACTAATCAAATTGGGTTACCAAAATCTACGGTAATGGTACGTAGGGTTTCGGTACTACAGCTGTGGAGCATTTGAAACACGACTGAGGAGCTCATCCCCTAAAATATGACTTATTACATAAAGTTATAGTTTTATTTTTGGAAATCTAATCTTTTGTAAAGAGCCAGGAGACATGACAGTCACTTTCAGTTGGTATTCGTGGAAATCCAAGGATAGATTTTGACGTCTTCCTGCTGATAAACAAACAGACACTCAAACATACTGAACAAAAATGTAACCCTCTTGACGGAAGAAAAAATGGGTACCACTGGCCTGCTATTTTCTTAATAGTTATGATTTATTATATTTCCTTTATAATTAAAATTCATTATATTTTCTCAGTTATTATAATTCATTATATTGTCTAAACAATTTTAATTTATATTTTCTTAATCATTAAAATTCTTTATTTTTTCTTAATTATAAATCACTATATTTTCTTAATGATTATAATTCGTATGGTCTCAGTGATTATAATTTAAATTAGTAATTATAATTCATTATATTTTCTTAATAATTGTAATTCAATATATCTTCTACTAACTATAATACATTGACACTTCACTTCAGTCGTTATTTCACAATAGGTTTTAAACCTTGTCAATTAATTGCCATGTCAGAATTTCGGGGACAGAAACATTTTTAACATTCCGATCAAATTGAAATTAATGTATAGATTTTTAAATAAGAGCGTTCATACATACTTTATTATTAATATTCGTCACGCACGTCGACGTTGTCATCTGTGGAATCTTTTATTTACTACAAAGCCTTTTGGCACATTCATTATTAGTGTATGAATAATAATAATAATAATAATAATAATAATAATAATAATAATAATGGTAAAGAAATCCACAGTGGTGTAATTGTAAATATATGTGTATATATATATATATAAATAGGCAAATTTTAGTAACGGAAAGGCGTTCTTTTTTCTTTGTTCATTTAAAAGCAGGCCGACGTTTCGCATCTCTTGATACATTTTCCAGGCTGAAAAATCAATGAACTTAAACAGTAATTTTGTATAAACAGTGAAAGGTATACACATTATATACTTGTTAACACCATGTTAAAGAACAGTTAGAAAAAGGACAACCTTAAAGACACTTAAAAGATATTTAAGAAAAGTATTTAAAAAAAAATAAGAGAACAGAGTAGAAGAAGGCCAGGGCCAATACGAAAAGCAAAAGACACCTGCCCACACCGGTAGTGTAAAGCAAACTGACACAGACAACCAATGCAAGGGGGCGGGGTAGAGAGGCGGGTGGGGGTGGGGGGTTATAAACAAATAGGTTACAACAGGTACGTCAAGCGATGAACAGCTGGGTGGAAGATGATTGGTGATATGGGTAGGAGCAGTTAATTTAATCATAATAGATTCAAGTGTTGTTAATTCTTCTACGTATCGGGTTCTCCCCACTATACTAAAATCCTTAGCATCCGATGTGGGTAGGTGTCTTTTGCTTTTCGTGTTGGCCCTGGCCTTCTTCTGCTGTTCTGTTCTCTTATTTTTTATTTAAATACTTTTTAAAATATCTTTTAAGTGTTTTTAAGGTTGTCTTTTTTTAAATTGTCCTTTAACATGGTATTAACAAGTATATATATATTGTGTATACCTCTTACTGTTTATACACAATTACTGTTTAAGTTCATAGTTTTCCAGCCTGGAAAATGTATCAGGAGATATGGAACGTCGACTTATATTTAGATGGATAAAGTAAAAAGAACGCCTGTCCGTTATTCCAGTTTGCCTGATGTTTGAGTGTCTGTTCCTGTCTTCATTTTATATAGTAGAAATATATATACAAACGTTTGTGTGTATATATATATATATATATATATATATATATATATATATATATATATATATGTGTGTGTGTGTGTGTGTGTGTGTGTGTGTGTGTGTGTGTGTATATATAATATGTATTTACACTTACCTCACTGCGGATTTCTTCACCATTTTAGTGACTCGTACTACTATGGGATTTTTATGAAATAATAATAATAATAATAATAATAATAATAATAATAATAATAATAATAATAATAATAATAATAAAAACGGTCCAACTACGCACAAAAATAATGTTTTTGTGTGCAACACATAGTTACTTCGTAACGAAATTGTACCTTCCTATACCGTATTTTGTAAATGTGATAAAAACCTTTGGACAGAAAAAGAACTAGATCATGCAATCAGTTGTACTTTACCAAAACAAAACAAAAGTGGACACGCCAGTTAGTTATTCACCACCTCTTGCGCATCAATTTACCCGAAGTTTTGCAATATTCATGCAACTCTCAAGGAGATAATTGACTGAAAACGAAACAGAAAAGATTTTCAGTCTGGTAACCTTTAGGTCAAAAGAAAATCTCGTCGACAAAGAGCAGTTGCGAAACACAAATAAAACTGTTTCTTTTCCTTGGTCTAAATTTCTTTGTTGGAAGATTAAAATATTGGCACGTAACGATTTAGGAATGAAATTTTCGTACACCAACACGGTATTATGATAATTGTTGTGCAAGCGTTTCAGTCTTGGAACTGTCAGTTATTTCCTGTGTATTTCTACACTATAAGATTTTTATTTCGTCATTGAAGAGCCCTTTTGAATCTAAAGTTATCGAGTTTTTTTTTTTGAGAACTACAGCAAAAGAAGGTATATACATGAATAATTCATTTGCGCAGAATTCACATCCCAACCAAGGACGCCTTTGATCTGAGAAAATGCCTTCTCTAGAGAATCAAGCAATAGTGCAGAAATTTCCACAGTCCCTTTTTTGCGAGAGAGAAAGTGAGAGAGACAGGGTGAAAAAATACCCACCACCACCTTTTCTGTTTAAGGAATTTCTTCATTTCCACTTCAAATCTTTTCCCCCTATCTGTCCGAGAACCTTTTTCTCTCATGAAAGCCTTCCCTGATGCTTTTAAAGACGTTTTCTCCTTAGCGTCCAAGGATTTCCCCTCCCTTCCTCCTCCTCCTCCTCCTCCTCCTCCTCCTCCTCCTCCTCCTCCTCCTCCTCCTCCTCCTCCTCCTCCTCCCTAGAGATAGTTTTGTCTACTCTCATAAAGACTCGCTCCGGCCCCTTCTCAGAAGACACGCGTTCTCCTCCTTTCTGTGTAAAAGAATTGTTCTCAATGTCTTGCGAGATTTTCCCGTTCCTATCTCTGGTGAATTTCTCTCCCTCTCCAAAAGACATTTTATTTCTCTTAAAACCTAAATCTTCTTACTGAGTAAGTTGCTTATATTTGCAGTTTTCCTGTAATCATTTGCATGAGGTTTATTATTCTTACCAGCATTTTCATATCATCAAATCGTAAAGGCCAGCTTTGTAGACAGTACCATACGACATCGTTTAAAATACAGTCGCTGCCTTTTGAATCTGCCAAATAGTATTTGTCGAACAAAAGGGCATGACGAGCCTCTTTCTCAAAATGCAAGAAAGTTATTAATTTTTCACCCTATTTCTCTGATTTACTTTCACTTTTTCCTCAATTTCGTTAAACCATAAAATCTGCAGGTCTTTGAACCATCCGACAAATAATAGAAAAAAGAATTAATCTATCTTTATTTCATGTAGAATACTCACACACATACACACACATATATATTATATAAAACTGAATGTTTGTATGTTTGGACGCTATAGAAATCCGAACCACCTGACAGACGAAGACAATATTTTGCACACGGCCTCTATGTCACCCCAGAAAGGTTTATAACACAAAATCAAATCTTTCCCGTGACAGACAGACAAACACAGACAAAACAAATGAAATTTTCGTTTTTACCGGTGCTGTCCACCATTTCTTTAGTAACATTATGGGAGTCACCAGTGACTTGGGCAGAAATCCACCACCTTTTCTGTCGATGGCGTCATTTAACCTCCCTCTGCAAACCCTATAATAAGTTTAGTACATCAGAAAAGTTAAACAGACGTGTTTGGCTGTATTAGAATTATTTTAATTCAGTCATAAAGCTAGATAAAATTAACATTGAACACCTATAACGAAATAAGTGTAGATGGGATGGAGGCCATATGATCTCAGTTCCATTTCTTCCTTGAGTTTCTGAAGTTTCGTATGGTAATGAGTTAGCAGTATGACCAACCACTACGTAATCGTGTATTTTGATGAAGTCAGATGCCTGCACGACTCTCCTCCGATTTGCTGTGCAGTGCATTTCACGGAATCGATAAGAGGTCTGTCTGTTGTTGCAAGGGAGACAGACCTTCTCCCCCCACACAAAAACAAACATGCACACATGAGCAGGTATCATAGAAATGCAGCATTTTTCATTTATTGTCTTTGTTCAGTGGAGATGTCTTTTATTCTCTTCTAATAGAGGAATGCAACTTTCCCTGTCCCTATATCTCCCCCTCGCCCTTCCCTTCCATTCCCCTTTCCCCCTCCCCTCCCATTCCCCCTTCCATCTCCCTCCCATTCCCTCCTCCTTCCCCTTCCCCTCCTTTTCCCTTCCCCTTTCACTTTCCCCATCCCCTTCTCCCTTCTCTCCCATCGTCCTTCCTATCTTCCCTCCCACTCCCTTCCCTCTTCCCTTCCCATAACTTTAGACTGTCATTCAGAGTTTTCCCGGGCAGCGCCGGGTTGGTCAGCTGTATACATACATACATACATATATGTGTATATATACATGTTATATATATGGATATATATAATATATATACTGTATATATATATATATATATATATATATATATATATATATATAGCAAATATGATATAAATGTGTGTGTCCGTGCAGTTATCCCACTGTGTGTGTGTGTGTGTGTGTGTGTCAGAATCACGTGTCAAAAAAATACACTCACACATATAAATCAATATATATGTTATATGTAAATATGCATGCATGTGTGATAGCGTGTCTGTATGTATATGTGTATATGCGTAAGTAAATTCATATGCAAATTCATGCATATGTTTTTTGATTCACCAAAAAACAACTGCTGTAATAACAAATTCTCAAAACAAGGCAATGCAGGTTACTAATCCGTTTAACCTTTGGTGCTGAATCGTATTAGAGTAAACAAAATTGACTGCATTTACCTTTATTGCTTATATTATCCAGGAAAATCCACTCAACTTAATTTTTGGGAAATATGATTATTAATCTTAAACATGTTTGCTCTTTGTTTATACTGTTGAAATAAGCATTTTAACTGTGATTTCTCGAAAACGTTCTTCTAATAATGAAACTCGATATAAAACTTTTTAAGGCAATTATTATTATTATTATTATTATTAAATTATTATTATTATTATTATTATTATTATTATTATTATTAAATTATTATTCAGAAGATGAACCCTATTCATATGGAACAAGCCCACGGGGGTCATTGACTTGAAATTCATGCTTCCGAAGAATATGGTGTTCATTCGAAAGAAGTAACATAGGGAAATGCAGAAAGAGTAGATAATTTAATAGAAAAACAGCTAAATTAACAAAGTAATAAGTAAAGAAATAAAAATGTAAGTAGATTGTTAAAAAAAACAAGGAGACTCTTATTAGGGCAGCAATACATTGCATCTTCGCTTGAACCTCTGAAGTTCCGTTGCACGACATCCTCAGATTAAGATGTGACGGTATTTCGTAGACAACCAGATATTTAAATAAAGGTGATCTACAGCATCCTAGTTCATCGGCTGTAGGATATAATCCCTGGAAGAAAAATCCACTACGGGCTGATATGACAAAATCCCCCAGCGGGCAAACTAGCTCATTATTCTTTATGTATAGTTCCGATTTCAGGAATAAAATGTCTCTACTTAAAGAAAATGTAATTAAAAGAATAACTCTGAAAGTAAAATAGTAAAGAACATTTTTAAAGAACAGTGAAATTTAAATCTTTAAAGAAAATGTAATTAAAAGAATAACTCTGAAAGTAAAATAGTAAAGAACATTTTTAAAGAACAGTGAAATTTAAATCTCAGATTGTATGCAGTGTCCTTTCGTAATCTCTTTTCACAATAGGCGATGAGTATTGACGCTGTTACGTCTTAGACGCCTTTAGACTGTGCTAAACTGAGTTATTTAGACGAGCAGAATGCTGAATTCAAGAGTATTGAGAGTTAATGTTCGATGTTTTAGGAAAACATTTATACCAACCTTCCCTGGAATAATTAGTCGACGGTTGTTAATCAGTAATTCTGGTGTGGATATTAGATAAAAAAAAAATAAACAATATCACTTTCGCAGAAACTTGAAAGGATGCCCCACGATATCAATATACTTTGCCATCCCAGGTTCTTTGTTTCATGGGAAATTTTTCCTCTTGAAGATTTACTCCTCGGCAGCAATTATTCAGGGAGATTTGGTCTGCGAGATGGAATGTTTTGGTTCGCTAGATGATTTAGTCGTCAGGAAAAAATTCCTCTGGGAGATTTGATTCGCAAGGTGATACAGTCCTTAGGAATAATTTCTCAGGGAAATTTGCTCCGTGAGGTTATTTAGTCCTCAGAAAAAAAAAATCGTCTGGGAAATTTGGTCGGGAAGGTGATTCAGTCCTCAGGAGCAGTTCCCAAGGAGACTTGCTCCGCGAGATGATTTAGTTCTCAGGAGCAATTCCTGAAGGAAATTTACTGGGATTCATTTTGATTTAGTGCTCAGATAATGCTTTTTTTTAATTACTGCTCTGCGAGATGATTTAGACCCCAGGAGAATTCCCCAGGGTGATTTCTCTGTGACCTGATTTAGACCTCGGGGGATTTCCGCAGGGAGATTTGGTCTGTGAAATGATTTAGTCAGAAGGACATTCCTCAGGGAGATTTAGTCCCCGAGATGATTTAGTCATCAGAAGGAAGTTCCTCGGGGAGATTTGGTCTTCGAGATGATTTAGTCCCTAGGAGCAATTCCTTAAGGAGATTTGGTCTGCGAGATGATTCATTCTTCAGGCGGAATATCTCCTGACACCCAGCTGATCAGGAATATAGAAAGGTTAATCAGAATTTCTGAATGGGGGGCCAGCTATAAACCGAATGATTACCTCGAATTTATTCAATTTTCCGAAAAGAGCGGCCGTTCCCCATTATGCAAAAGGCCTCGCAGAGGAAAGATAGTCGGGATCTTTAGAACCTAGAATCAAAATTTGCATTTAAATCGGTCTCCGGATGTATCGGAAAATGACTCATTATCTCAGCCTGCAACGAATTGATCAGAAGAGCCTTAGCGTACCATTTCAGAATCAACTTTCCCCCATCAACTTGATAAGTGACGTTTATAGCGACAAACATTTATCATTCGTACACTTATTATTATTATTATATTATACATTATATTATTATTATTATTATTACAGTATTATTATTATTATTAAACAAGACTGTTACAAAGTTTCGATCATCTTACATTTTTACATGAAGGCAAAATTTTAAAATATGATTTAGACGAAATTGTCTGTGCACAAATTTTCCATTTCTTTTTTCTATCATTTTCATTGGTACACAGACACACACATACTATAGATATTATTATATATATATTTGACATACATAATATATAATATATATAATATATATATACGCCCCATACATATACATATATATATAAATATATATATATATATATATATATTGTTATATAGGACAAGAAATAAGAGAGAATATATAAGAAAAATAATATATAGTGCATATAATATATATATATTTGTGTGTGCCTACTAAAACTGTGAAGTAAACGTATGTGAAGAATAAAAAGAAACAAATGAAGAAGAATAATATTTGAGAGAGAGAGAGAGAGAGAGAGAGAGAGAGAAGAAGAAGAAGAAGAGAAGGAAGAGAGAGATGAGATCAAACTTTCTCGTGTCAGAAACTTTACGTGACTGACACGTCAGAAATTTGTCTCTCTGGCTGCTTCTTGAAGTAATGTTCCTGAGAAAGTGAAAAATTCTAAACCAACTGATTTCTGTATATGTGAGCAATGGCCAGAAATACAGGAATCAAGTAATGTAATAGAAAATTTAAAAAAATGTAATTTTACACAATGGAATCCTTTCTAATATTGCTTCCTTGGAGACATGATCGTATTTTTACTCGAAGACCATCAAGGAACAATAAATGTCATTAAATTTTATTAAGGAAACTGTGTAAAGCATAGAAAATGTGACCGTCAGTGCAGCAGAAAAAAACGTCATCAAACATCTCTGAAGAAAAGCATTATTTTATTAAACAAGAATAAATTAATTAAGCTGTTCTTTTACAAGGTACCCTAGCTTAGTGGTGATTTATTTAAGTACTAAATAATACGAACATGAAATGTAATATTGATGCTAATTTATTATTTCATTATTATGCAAAAATGTTAAAGTCACCCTCAACATAATGAGCTTTTGCAAAACAGAATTCATATTGCCAAGAAATAAGATGATGCTCAAAGATCTTATCAACAGGTATCGCATGGGATGGAAAATCTTTATAAGCCACTTATTAGCAACATAATATATGTTACGAAATACGGAAAATAATCCATCAACAATGAATTCATGGTTAAGAAGCTATTTTGATAAATAAAGCATTAAAAATCACTTTTTAATAGCGTATTTTACATAATTGAAAAATTTGGAGGATATTTTTTTTTTCTGAGCACAAAATAGACGCAAAAACCCGTTGACAATAAGTGTATAAAAAAAGTAGTGAGGAAACGAAGGTACTGAGAGGAAAATCCAGCATGTAGAGATTCACGCTGAAAATATATTTCTTCGACGATGCTAAAACATTGAAAGAGATTTCCTCTCCATGGGGATCTTGTGCATAAAAGATGTGTCTTTCGCACTGGGGTATATTGTAGGAAATATGAAATAAAAAAACAAAAACTGTAAAATAAAAAAAAAGAACATGTTGCAAGTATTACATGATATATATATATATATATATATATATATATATATATATATTCTATATATATATAATATATATATATATAATTCTATCGAACATTATATGCCATATATAATATGTTCTTGCTGAAAGTGAAATAAAAACAATTAATTTTCTAAAAACTTTTATACTAAAAGTTATTTAAATCACGAATAAACATAACAAGTTATCTTTTATTTATTGACATACATTCCATTGGTTAAATTAGTCTCTCTCTCTCTCTCTCTCTCTATATATATATATATATATATATATATATATACACACATACATACATACACATACACGTACACATATACACACACACTTAGACATAGATATGTTCTCGCATTCATTTTCATTTACTCCAAATTCCTTGTCTATTAACATCGTCAAGATTCACGTTAAGTTTACTGTACAGATTTTAACAAATTACTTTTCAGACAGGAATTTGTTCTTAGCAGAATGAAATGTTTTTCTTTCCTTTTGAACCCAGAGCTAATATATATTCATAATACATGAAAGCTCTAGATGTATAGTGTTTTATTGCACAGTTTTTCATAGATGTTTTTTAATTTCCATTTCCTCCGACATGTAGCAGAATAAAACATGGATCTTTTATGCACGAGACCCCTTGGAGAGAAAGTAAAATAATCTCTTTTACCGTTTTCACATCCTGAAAGAACTCATATTTTCAGCCTGAATCTCTGCTCGCTGGAGTTCTCTCTCAGTGCCCTCGTTTTCTTCAGCACTTTTTCATACACATACTTTTAACGAAGCCACTCTGATGTAGTGTATCATTTTTGATAATCATAGCTGGACCCCTAATGGCTTCTTTAAGCTTAGGTTTGGGTTTTTTTATATATCAGAATAGAATTCATAATATATAAACAAAGGATTTACTGCAGCAGAAGCAGCAGAGTATATATATATATCCATATATATATATATGTGTGTGTGTGTGTTATATATGTAATATATATAACATTTATATAATATGTATATATATATATATATATATATTTTAGCTTGTAAGCAAACAGTATTTTTATGAAAAAACTAAGTTTCGCTTTGTATATAAGATCAGTGTGAGTTGGTTGAGCATAATTCACATCCTTCATACCAATAATGGTTAATGCAAAATGAAATTGTATTTGCGACAAATCGAGCTTCCATGTCTCCATAATGCCACAATAAAGAATGACACAAACATCAGGCGCTTAATGACACTTTTTTAAGCCCATTTATGTGGAATATATTCCTATGACACCATATTTCCATTAGACAAAAGTTGTGGAGTAATGGGTGCAATGACACCACGGCTCACACACACACAGAGACAGAGAGAGAGAGGGAGAGAGAGTTGAGATACGGGGGGAATGGCAAAGAAAATTGTATTGCGCAGAATAAAGCACTATGTTCGTGAAGGCATTAAACCTGATATGAGAGAGAGAGAGAGAAGAGACATTTTTATCCAGAGAGAGAGAGAGAGAAAGAGAGAGAGAAGAGAGATACTTTCATTCATTGATATCTCAAAAACATTATAATTTGTGACTCCCCTTTCATCCAGTTTTGTGATACTTTTATGAGTAAAAGCAGCCAACCCTCGAAGCTCATTTAATGTACTTGGTGTTCAGATTACTCATGACTTGCATGTAAGAGACACAATAGTCGTAATAGGCGTTTGTTCCAGCGTTAAATCTGGTTTTTCGCTCTTGTGAAGAACGCTTTACTTTGGACTAATTCATCCCGGTTTGGAAAATTAACCCCTCACTGCCAGACCTTTTCCTTGAACTTGTTCGTTAGGACTGAATCACCGAATCAGATATATCACCTGTTCAGTGATTACATCCATAATTATTCTTACGATCCTTTTGAGCTCAGGGGTCAACAAGAAGCCATAGAACTACTTGGATGATTGCTAGCGTCTGAAGGACAATGCCCCAGTCCAGGTACTTAGAGTCAGTGGGTAAAGCTCTCTGGCCTCATTCTGATTCTGTCATTTCCCTCTAGCCACCGTTTCCTCAGATATTCTCTTGAGCTGAAGGAAGGAGTCTTCCCTCGTCGAGTTTCCTCGTAACACCTGACAGTCCACTTCTCCCTGTGATTACCCAGTGGATGTAAATGGTCCCATGATGGCAGTTTCAGTCTTTTCCAATACTGCCGTTGTCTTAGACTACTGTAATTTTCCATCCTTCTATGGGTAAGCCGTTGTTCCCTTCCTGGTATAAGCAATACTCTCATCTCCTTCCTTGCTGCTTTGTATCTTTCCTGCAACAAAACGAAAAGTAGATGTCAAAATGAAAATTAGTTTCAGGGTCGATAGAATACCGTTATTTGAGTGAATGAATTGCATTTTCGTCTACACCTTCATTTATGAACGAAAAGAAAACCACGACAGTGTATTTTTCTCTAGACATGTAGAACAAAATCAGACTTGAAAATAACTTAAAAAGTTATGCACATCTCGAAACACTGTGCTCACTCCACCGGAAATCAATAAAAACCGACCTACCCATTTTAGGATTTAAAATGAATAGGACGTTTCTAGGTGTGAATATGGCATGGACAAAAGACTGAAAATAATTCATCACGTTATTATTTGTAAATATTTTCTGTACTGTGCATGCAATGGGTTCATACTCGTCACCTAATGATGTTAAGATTGCGAATTAACAATCTTTGGAAAATCAAGCAAAACATATTATGCAGGCTTTTTTGTTGGATGTCCCATTGTTTATCAACAAGACACTTTTGCCTTTTCGACATTGCTAGCCAAAACTCAAAACTTATTATTAATAGATTTTATGTCCTTCAAAATATATATGTGGTGCAAGAAAATGTATACGTGAAAGTTACATTAAATTCTTAAAGTAATAAAATCAGTGTCACATCTAGCATAAAAGTGATTGAAGTATTGTCTATAGGTTTCATTGTAAATAAGATAATGAAGTATAAATTCTGCAGTATAATGAGTTCATACATTCTGCAGAAATATGGAGCACATATTACAGTATTTTCATGAATGTACAAATTAAATCCTCCAACAAAGCTCCACCCCAAGGGCATAGTATTAATGGTTGTTGTCATGGTGTTCATATGTAAGTGTGTGCTTAGTTTATTAAATATTAATTATGTCACTGGATATTGTCATCTTTATCATTTATTTTGGTGCTTTTTCGAGTGCTTCCCAGTTTGACAAACTCGTTTTGTGTGATGTTTTGATATTAACTGGACGAAAAAATTATATTTTGTGAGATATGAAAACATTGTAATTTTGAATCTTGTGTAAAGAATAAAAATTTTTTGGTCAATAGACCAATCTAGTCTATATAACTGTAAATGAAATTAGTGCTGTCGAGGTGATGATATTTCATCTGACGAAAGTGGTGCATGTTCCTTGGCTAATAATGAATTTAATACCATCATACATCAAGTAATCGAATATAATGACAGACATTATGGTCCTTTCCCCCCCTAATTTTAGAGTGATATTTCATCTAGATTTAAAAGCACTTATTATTTTTATGTTATTCGCAGTGCGTAAGTTTATGAAGATAACTTACGATCTTCCAGACATAGTTTTCTTCACACATGAAATATTCCCGCTTAATAAATAAAACACTATGACTGTCACTTGGAATATGAGAGAGCGATTTTAAAGCTACTATAACCATTATCGGATGGCTGAATTTCAGGAAATTCTTTACTCCATGAAATGCTTTCTTACTTACAGTAGCATTTACTGACATTTTCAGTCACCTTTCATTTTAGTTTTCTGTAAAAGAAAGCTATTGATATGGCTTTGTCTGTCCGTCCGCACATTTTCTGTCCGCCCTCAGATCTTAAATAAACAAGAGGGTTAGAGGGCATGCAAATTGGTATGATCATCTACCCTCCAATCATCAAACATACCAAATTGCAGCCCTTTTTAGTTCAGTAAAGTATTTATTTTATTTAAGTTTAAAGTTAGACATGATCGTGCGTCTGGTACCGCAAGAACACAGGCCACACGACCGGCTGAGAGTTTCATACAGCATTATACGCTGTACAGAAAACTCGTTTGCGTCGAAGAAGCTTCGGCGCAATTTTTACTTGTTTTTATTTCCGTTCCACTAACCACCTCGAGCAATGACGAGAGTACAGTGCGATGACATCTGACGTCGGAATGAAAAATGTGGTAACTCCGTTAATATTTAACGAGTCTGAGATGCCTTGAGGGAACAATTCGTTCCTTTTGAAGATAACTTGACTGTGAAAAGACGTACCGAAATAAGATTGCGCAGGAGAAACTTAATATTTTTCAAAGCATTTGTACTAGCTAACGTTATAACTTTTTGTTTGAATTATTCGTCTTCTCTCTTATTACTAGATGAATTGTGTTCAGTTAATAAGGTAGTTTGATGAAAGAGCGAACACATCCAGTACTGGTGAACTTTAATCATATTAGTGAGGAGTGATTTTACCGTAGCAAGTTTAAGATGACGCTTCGTCTTCATTTCGAACCAACCAGATGCTGGTATACCTAAGTATAAAAAAAGGTGAACTAAAACAGTCAGGTGTACCACTGCCTCGATGTTTTTCTTTGGGTCTGTTGCATTTTTCAACGGTGGGCGGTTGGTTTTCAACATTCTTGGTTGTATATATATATATATATATATATATATATATATATATATATATATATATATATATATATATATATATATATATATATATATATATGTTAGAACAATCGCTTGTCGATTGTTCCCTTTGCGGATTGTTGCCTCTTTGTTTTCTTTTGTTTTTTCTTGCTATGAGTTGACGTCTGATGGATGGCGTCAGACTTCGTCAGTCAGGTTCGTAGCAGCAACGAGCCAGGTTCTGAGGGCAGATCGACCGATGGTCCAAGGTAGCAGCAGCAGGTCAGTACCTGCGAGTCAGATCCCGGCAGCAGAGCAGCGGAGAGTTTCTTGAGGACGAGATGGTTGCCGTGTCGGCTCTTGTCATGGGTCGTAATTGGAAGGAGGACGTCAGCGTTTCTTGGAGGACGAGATGGTTGCCGTACTCAGTGGTCGTCGGTACTGGAGGAGGACGTCAGCACTTGTGCTTGAGGACGTTGATGGACGAGATGGTTGTCGTCGGCTCTGTCTTTGTTGTCCTGCAGTGTTCCTTCAAGCAGCTTAGCTACTTGACGGCTCCTATTGAGCTTGCCTTGGATGTTTACGTAACTCTGGCTGCCTGATACTAATTATTTATTAAATTTATTGTTTCATTATTATTACCGTGTGATTTATTATGCGGACATTATTATTATACTGCCTTGTATTTATGGTAAGTCATTATTTTTTTTGCTGCCTCTGTATTTGTCACTCATGCTATGTTTATGCTGCCTGGTTATTGCCTGTTATTAATTTATTTTCAGTTTGTTTACTGGGCTTATATCACTGAATCATTTATTTGTGCTGTTTAGTTTTTCAATTGTACATTATGTATATAATTTGGGCAATTTTAGGTACCTTTGTATTTGTTCTGCTCTTTCTCCTTTGTTTGTCACCTTCAGTCATTTCAGCCCAACTGCTTGTTCTTGGAACCTCGATCTCGAGAGTATGAGATCGTAATATATATATATATATATATATATATATATATATATACACACTCACACATATACATACATATGCATATATGTATACATATACATTGTTACTTACATACATACACACGTATATGGCAGAGACACAGGAATGTGGCAAACCTACCACCCACCTTTGAAAATTGCAAAGGTCTTGTAATTCTCTTTGTTTCATATGTATGGGCATATTCCTTCTTTAAATTTATTTTTTGTATCATTTCAAATTTCTAACATACAGACGCGCGCACACACATATATGCTGTCCACTTACTTTGTAAAGTAATGTATAGTAAGCAAAATGTATAAACTAACACAGATTGAAAAAAAAAAATGTAAGCGGCGATGCTTGGAATTTCCTCTCATGAAAAATCTTTATCAGTTACAACCCAGAAGCTAAAAGATGCGAGGCTCATAAGGGACATAATTACCTCCGAGAAAAAGTTAAAGGCGACCGTAATGGCATAATATCCTTAAAAGCGTGACACGACGTAATGAAAGACACGTCTTCCCTGACTGATGAACCTACTTCCAGGGTTGTTTATATCGTTTGACTAGGAATAAAAAAATAATAATATGCTCCCAAAGTTAGCCAAGATTAATGGTGGCTTAAATTCACACTGTCAAGAAAAGATTGCCAAGAGAGTCTTTATCTTTTTTCTTGATGAACTTTTAATAAACTACAGTATTTAGATTTATTTAAGAATATTGGATATTTTTTCCTCTTCTAGGAGCAAAGTTCTTATGCATTATTTGCAAAATTTAGAGGTCGGGTTTAGTCCCAGACACAGCACATTGACTTTATTCGACAAACAGTCAGGTACATAATATACTGCTTATCTAAGCAGTGTGGTAGGGAATTGGAGCACGATATGACTAAATCTCTCTCCCCTGTGGAATATATATAAATAAAAAGAAAAATATATATATATATATATATTGTATATATGTGTTTCTATGTGTGTTTGTTTGTCATTAAGAACCCAGTAACAACTGAATGATTTATTAGGGAGCCGTGTATTACATATTCATTTTATTTATTTAAGATGAAATGATGAATTTTGTACTACTTTCTTACGATAATAACTTACAAGTTTGTTTTGTGGGTTAAATTTTTTATATATTAGATAGTAATATTTATAATAATATAATATTTAAGGATAGTAGTGATTCTTATTATGTTAATGACACATTTCATCTCCTCAGTTTCAGTGTAGTTTCATATGAATTGCTGTAAATTTTTCTAGCACTCACATGCACTCGAATACCATCACATTTTTCACTGCAGACGTCTGAGAGAAGCTTCTGGGGTGGAGATAAAGAAACGTTTCTTTTGCAGAGTAATACTGTACTTGTTCTGTTATTCATTATGAATGATACTGCTGATAAACGTTTCTAACATTCATGAAACAGCTGATGAAGAACGTAACCTTCGTTACGTTCCATGAGAAAACAAGTAAAAAATGCGCCGAAGTTTCTTTGGCGCAGTGGAGTTTTCTGTACAGCTGCTACAGCGTATAATCAAGGCCACCGAAAATAGATGTCTTTCGGTGGCCTCGGTATAATGCTGTATGAGCCGCGGCCCATGAAACTTTAAACAAGGCCCGGTGGTAGCCTATCCTATACCGTTTCCAGAAGCACGATTATGGCTAAATTTAACCTTAAATAAAACAAAAACTACTGAGGCTAGAAGGCTGCAGTTTGGTATGTTTGGTGATTGGAGGGTGGGTGATCAATATACCAATTTGTAGCCCTCTAGCCTTAGTAGTTTTTAAGATCTGAGTGGCGACAGAAAGTGTATACGGACAGACAAAGCAGGCACAATAGTTTTCCTTTGCAGAAAACTAAAAGCACAGCTTTCTTTCCAGACTGTTCGTCATTGCGTTCATAAACAATTCTTTTGTGACGATAATTAATATTCCTGTTTTGAAGTTTAATTTTCGTTGTTTAGCAACCGTGACCTTAAAAGCAGTTTGTGGATCTTTCCTACATGTATAGCTTTCCTTTCGATACTGAACTATTCCTAGTTTTATTTAACTTTTAAATGACATTCTGTGGAATAGCCTTACATTTTCTACTCCTTATGTCAATTTGAAGTAGAGGTGACGTTGGTAGGTTTATAATTCATGAGACTTGCACACGCACATACACGCATATATGCATATATATATATATATATATATATATGTATATATATATATATATATATATATATACATACATATGTATATATTAATGTGTATTTGTCCCTGTGTAAGTCTCATGAATTATAGACCTACCAATCATCTCTGTTCTATAATTGACATACATACATACACAAGAACGCACACACACATATATATGTGTGCGCATGTATGTATGAATGTATTCATGTGTGTACATGGAGGATGCCTACAACTTTTGACGTTTTTTTTGCCTTTCAAACGAGACTTACTGACATCTCGTCAATTCTGTTTTATACTCCTGTTATGAAATTTACAGTCTCGTCTCTGCAGTCTTAGTGAAAAAAATATGCCAACGTAACTGTTAATTCTCAATTTTGTATGGAGAGGAGAGAGAGAGAGAGAGAGAGAGAGAGAGAGAGGGGATAATGATTCTTGTGCAATTCTTTAATCATGTTCCAGGATTGAAAGTCTGGAAAAATTTGTTTCTTAAGAAATCGTGATTTAATTCACCCAATGAATAAAACTGCCAATAAGAAACTGTCCTTATAGCGTGTTAACGGTTCCAAGCACGAAAAAAAAGAGCCAGTTAGGGAATACAGTAAATCCTGAATAAGCTGTAACTTAAACAAACGTCAGTGACATTAGTAATACTCTGAATTATTAACGTAATATTTTTAGATATCTGACTTCTGCAGCGCGGCCATGTAAGATTATTTGTACTAGATGTTCTTTTTGTCAACGAATACTCCTGAAGAACATATATTCTCTGATATATTTTCTAGATTCTTTTGTCTCTCTTTTTATAGAACGATGCCAAGATTTTGGAGCTCAGACCAGAATAAGTTACTTAGTTATGTTACGAAAATGTAATCGGCTTTAAAAATTTGATTTGTATAAAGGCCGTGCAAGACAGGGTGTGCAAAGAATTATAAAGAAAAAAAAAGTTTTACGCGTTTTATTCAATTTTTAAAATATTGCGTCGAAAAGATGTGCGAGTGGTTAGAATAATTTGGCATTAGTAAGAAAGAAGACGTGTATGCATAGTATACACAGGCCAAAAGATAATGGAGACAAATTTATTTTGGGTTCGACGTGATACTCTTCTGAAGTTCTAGCACAGATATATAAAATGTACAGACGCAGGGCAAGTGTATAATTTTTGCCAGTTCTGTAGTGGAACGCTAATTGTGATTTCTGACTCAAAAAGCTGTAAGGAAAATTAACTTTTCAGTTTTGTATCAGTAACAATAACAATGATAATTAAATTGTGCCCATTTCTTTAATGATAAAACCAGAAAAAATAAGTAGAAACTCTTGGAAAAGATCCGGATTGAGCGTTTTACATCTTATGATCGCTTCTGTTCCAGAGGTGGTCTGTAAAGGTCGCTGAATTGGTATAAGACTCTGTTACGAGCTCTGCCGGACAGAATGTCATAAAGATCCCACGAGTTATGTCCGATGATTCCTTGAAGATGTGAGACGCTCATACGGTGTTGCCATGTTATCCAACAAGTATTTATGTAACTGTAACGGCAAGAGGTCAGCCACGAATGAACTTTCCCTCTCTGCTAGTGGTTCATTTTTATTCAAGGGGATACAGATTTCTCGTGGAAGGATTAATGCGTTAGTTGCATATACAGTCAGTTGAGGGAAAGATCAATATTAGATTCGTTTCCGGATGAGGAATGGCCAATAGTTTGTTAATATATAGTTGCTCAGAGAGGCATAAACAAGGAAAAATATGAAAGATTTAAAGCCCCATAATCTCCAACTATCGAAATTAAATTGCAAGGGATTGAATATTATCCAAATTACTAAGCTATAAGAAAAAGAGCTTTCTTACATACACCATTCGAACGGAAAGTCTGGTGGTTCATCAACGAGCTGACCTCTGAAACCGAAACCTAACTAAAAAAAAATATTACGCGCTGAAATCGAACGACAAACACACAAGTAGGAAAAGAAATAAATATAGAGGGGTCGAGGAGTCCAATCGATCCCTTTGTGAGGCAAAGACATTCTGAGGGAGGAAGGGGTTCGAATCCATTACCTTACCGTTGTTAAGCCATTAGGGAACAGAAGTCTTTAGGGAATTTAACCCTTTTCTTGTGAGAGTAATGCAGTTCCGTAGAAGACCATTAAACGTAGAAACTGAATAAACTGGAAGAGCATTATTGTAATGAGGTGGGAAAATTCTGTGTTGAAGTTTTTGCTTTATGTGTTGAGGGAAACCTGCAGTGTTAAATTACGTTAAGTACATGTTAAACAGCTTTGTTATATAATTGTTTACGTTATATATATATATATATATATATATATATATATATATATATATATATATATATATATATACATACATACATATAAATATATATATATACATATATATATATATATATATATACATATACACACACATATATATATATATATATATATATATATATATATATATATATATATATATATACATATACACACACACATACACACACACACACACACACACACAAATTAATAAAATAGAAAAATAAATAGAACTAAATAAATAAATGCAAATAAATAAATAAGGAAATAAATACAAATAAATAAATAAATAAAATAAATAACACACACACACACACACACACACACACACACACATATATATATATATATACAAGTTGGAAGGAAGGGACAGGCATCTTGTACATGAAACAGTTTATTGGCCGACGTTCGCTGAAACAATTTGACATTATAATGGTTTAACTTACATTTAAAAACACTCACATAAATTACATTGACAAACTAAAAACACAGAAAACCACCAAAAAGTAAGGGAGATAAAAGGTAAATAGGAAAACAGACCCAACATACAACTACACACAAGCAGTGGAGTGAGAGGTTGAAAGAGTTTGTAAAACAGCTTGATTAACATGTCTAAAACCTCAAATTAGTAGCAGACATTGTAGATGACAATCAAAAGTTGGAACTGTCTTTTTTATTAAAGAGATTTCTGTAATACAGGTCACTTATTTTTAATCCTTCCATCAACTTGGAAGTCTTTATATTCTATGCAGTTTTACATATTTTGGAGATTTCTAGTACGTTGCTACTTCCTCATTGGATGGGTCGATATCGTACAGACTCTGTTGGGCCTGAGTTGACTCTCCGGCCGGCCAACGAAGAATTAGAGAATTTATTTCTGGTGATAGAAATTACTTCGGTATAATGTGGTTCGGATCTCCACCAGTTGTAGGTCCTTGGTTGCTAGGTAACCAGTTGTTCTTAGCCACGTAAATAAATTATCCTTCAACAGCCCCAGAGCTGTTAATCAGCTCAGTGGTCTGGTTAAACTAAGGTATACTTAACTTTTTCTTATGTTGGAATGTTCAGGGTTGGACAACCTACTACCAGTTCTACAACTAGGTCCTCTATGTGCTTCAATGCGAACCCTCAGCATCCTCCCCGTGCATCCGACATAGGTCCCACGATCACGTCCCGCCACATATACTTGTACACAACATTCGAAGACAATAAGGGCTGAGACGGTCCTTAAAGTGAAACATTGACCCGATCGTTAGTGGGTTTTTTGGAACAAATTTAAGGTCGATAGCGGGGAGAACTTTCTGAAATATATGTAGACATTTCCTCCTAAATATACTGTCACGTAGAAAAGGAAAAGTGGCATACATTTTCATTTTTGTTGCAGTAAAGAACATAGGTGGTTTATTTATTTTTCCATCCAGCATTTTCCTATGAGCCCTTGAAAACAGCCTTGATGGAAAGCAATTGTCTTTAAAGTATTTCGTTAGGAATAAAATTTCTTTATGGAAAGCAAACCAGTTTGATGTGTGAGTAAAAGCCCTTTCACTTTAAGGACCACCTCAGCCCCTTTTGTCTTCGAATGTTGTATACAAGTATCTGTCCAGGATGTGATCGTGGGACCTATGTCGGATGCACGAAGAGGCTGCTGAGGGTTCGCATTGGAGCACATAGAACTGGTAGAGACTGTCCAACCTCAACATTCCAACATAAGAAGAAGTTAAGTATACCTTTAGTTTAACCAGACCACTGAGCTGATTAACAGCTCTCCTAGGGCTGGGCACGAAGGCCTTGGTGACTTATTTTTATGGCTAAGAACCAACTGGTTACCTAGCAACGGATCTACAGTTATTGGGGAATCTGGAACCACATTATGCCGAGAAAATGAATTTCTAATACCAGAATAAATTCTCCACCTCTCATTGCCCGGGCCGGAGAGTCGAACGCGGGCCGAGCAGAGTGCTAGCCGAGTACGATATTGACCCGTCCAATGAGGAAGTGCCAACATAAGAAATCACTTAAAAATATGAAAAACTACATCGAATATAAAGACTTCAAAGTTGTTGGAAGAGTTACCAATGAAATTGACCTGAACATTTTAGAATCTCTTTTAATAAAAAAAGACAGTTCCAACTATAAATAGCCAGTTGTCATCTACGCAACTGTTTGTAGCCTAATTTGATGCTTTACAGACATGTTGTCAATGTTTTTTTAAATGTTTTCTTTCAGCCTCCTCACTTCTACTGCTCGGGTGTTGTGTAAAACCCTGAGTATAGGTGCGGTAGCACTCCACGAGCTCGAGGAAGACTTCGAGGACGACCTTTAGGACGACATCGAGGACGAGCTCGAGGACGACTTCGAGGATGGGCTCGAGTACGACCTCGAGGTCGTCCTTGATGTCGTCCTTGAAGTCTTCCTCGAGCTCGTCCTCGAGCTCATAATCGAAGTCATCCTCGAGCTCGGCCTCGAAGTCGACCTCGAGGTGGACGACCTCGAGGTTGACTTCGAAGACGACCTCGAGGTCGATTTCGAGGACGACATCGAGGTCGACTTCGAGGACGACATCGAGGTCGACTTCGAGGACGAGCTCGAGGACGACTTCGATTATGAGCTCGAGGACGAGCTCGAGGAAGACTTCGAGGACGACCTCGAGGGCGACTTCGAGGACGAGCTCGAGGACGTCTTCGAGGACGAGCTCGAGGATGTCTTCGAGGACGAGCTCGAGGACGACTTCGAGGACGGCTTCGAGGACGACCTCGAGGACGACCTCGAGGACGAGCTCGAGGACGACTTCGAGGACGAGCTCGAGGACGACTTCGAGGACGAGCTCGAGGACGGCTTCCAGGACGAGCTCGAAGACGGCTTCGAGGACGACTTCGAGCACGACCTCGAGGTCGACTTCAAGGACGACGTCGAGGACGACCTCGAGGTCGACTTCGAGGACGCCTTCGAGGACGCCTTCGAGGTCGTATTCGAGGACGACCTCCCACTCCTAGCTCTCTCCTGAATATTTCTAGTATCGTATCTTGTGCCGATGCGTCGCTGGACTATCGATGTAAAGTAAGTTTCATCACTGAAGATTACATTTTTCCAGTCATCGATATCGTAAACAACATGTTGCATAGCAAAGCCCAGACGAGTGTCAGCGATGCCATTCCTTTAACTCCTCTTTTGACCGCCGGAACATGGCACCTGATCCCATGCTCCTCAGTCGCTGTCTGGTTGTCTGTGGAGTGCACGAGAGATGCAATTCTTGCGTGATAGTTACTGAGGTTTTCAGGGGGTCGTCTGTGGATGCTGCAATGATTTGTTCGTCTTGTTGTCGTGTTGTTATGCGTGGGCGTCCTCTCCTTTCCCGCCATCTTGATATCCACCTTTGGACTGTGTGAGTTGACACTCCAACGCTCAAAGCAATATCTCGTGTTGGAACACCACGCTCCCACTCACCAATGACCCGACCTCTTTCTTGTCTTTGTTTACCGCCACCATCTCTACAAAAAAATGCCATATATATATAAGTATATATTATATAGACTAAAGAAGACAACAATATGGTGGAGATTGCCGTAACATAGATAATCGTGTTTACCAGCTAATAAAGTTACACAGGCTGCAAATCCCCAGCCGTCAAACTACTCAGCTACTGGCTTTTGGGATACGCATCGTCCTTGGCTGTGTCGCAAACTCCCTCGTCGGAAAACCAGGTCCCCCCATTTTCCCTCAAAACTATTCAGAACGTAAACGATGATATAAGTAATGCTATAATGATACATATCTATGTCTTCATGGCGAATTGGAATAATTGATATTAACTGTTATCAATAAGGGTATTAATATCGCCACTTCAAATATGTTGATAAGCGAATCTCGTCAAGCCCTACTTTAACATCACCCCATTGTCCATCACCTTTAACCTCCTTATCATAATATCCTCCTACCCCCCACCCCCACATACTCGGTGCTTAAAAGAGATAATTGATATCGAAATAAAATACGATTACATTTCTTAAAAGAATAAAATTTCTCTCTCTCTCTCTCTCTCTCTCTCTCTCTCTCTCTCTCTCTCTCTCTCTCTCTCTCTCTCTCTCTCTCTCTCCTGAAATATATTTCGGTCATTATTGCACTTTTTTTGTCTGAATTTGGTAATTTCTCCTCCTCTCATTCGAACCATCGCAACTATGCATTGGTAGTTGTAACTTCAGCTACCGTTCAGAGCAAGAAGGACATGATCTCTCCCAGCAAGGTTTGGCGAGGCGACATCGGTTTCTTTGGTGGGTGTACAAGATGCTGCCTGTCCTTCCTTCACCGTGCGTGCTAAAGAGCAACGGCTCCTTCTCTTTGATATATATATATATATATATATATATATATATATATATATATATATATATATATATATATATATATATATATATATGCGTGTGTGTGTGTGTGTACATATATATATATATATATATATATATATAATATATATTATATATATATATATATATATATATATATATATAAAGACATTCAAAACACATCCCGTATATAAGTGTTCCATTTAAATTAATATGAATGCATTCGTACCAGAACGGGGCAATTATTATGTCATTCACTTTCTCGCCAGAGATCAAAAGGCTTTCCCTACCCAAATGGAGATTTCAGGTCAGTAAATCTCCTGATTATATCCGTGAATCTTGAACGTTGGTCAAAATGAAGGTTAATAATCTTGCTATTTATCCTAATCGATTGTTTTATTATAAAGGCACGTTAAAGATATTAAAGCTGTAACTTGCAGTCTTCATTTAAAGTTTCATTCATGATTCAGATGCAATTCATGTGATTTGATTTTTTTTATTTTTCGTTAACACGGTATCAATGGAGTGCATTAATTAAAAAAAAAGTCCTACTGCAATAAGACGGCAATCTGCATATACAGGGATCAGCGATTGCGGGTTTTTGTTGTATTAAAAGGAAAGTGATTAAAAAAAAAAAAAAAGAATTTTAAAAGAAATTGAAAACAGAAAAGGAGAAAAATTATGGCAAGAAACGCCAGTCACACTGTTAATTAAATTAGCATGGTTTAAAAGAGTAAGATACAATAACTGATTCTCCCTCTTCCTTTTGTAAACGCAATATCTTACCAGTTATTCCAGCTCTGTGGATCACATTCTGAAGTAAGCATCTGCATCCGTTTTCCTATTATAGAGACAAATGAAATGCCCGTAAGAAATTTCCACACACCTTTTTTGCCTTGCGTTCGACACCAAGAAACAGTTTTCCGTCTTATTTATTCTTTAAACTCTCTTCTTAAGTAAATGCATCTTACTCAGTCAAGAAAGTACTACAATTAATTTAACAATTATCACCTTGCAATGGCATCTCCCTTGTAATTGCATCAACTTCAGTTTTAGTCTCTATATCTTCACAGCGTCAAATTTCTTTTCTTTTGTTATGCCAGAATCGGCGTAACGCCATTAGATAATTCTTATTTTGTCAGTAAATTATTCCCTCAATAATTTTGTGTTCTTTATACGGTCTACTTTCAACTGCCCTTCAAAATGCTTGCAGCATCAGCACGGTTCTTTCGAACCGTATCTCCATATTTTTTAATCTTAATTATGAGAAAATAGCTATCAGTTTGCGGGACATATAATCCCCGTTTCAAAGTAGTACAATAAAGCAACGCCCACACTCCAATTACGGCGAGCTAATGAGCCTTGTAAATAAAAGTCGACCTACAACGCAGCGATCATGTGACCAAAATAATTGCTTCGTGGCCAGCTTCCATACACAGAGGTGGGTTATTACAGTGAAATTGGAGAAGCCATTCTTAATGATGGGAACATGGTAAAATATACCGGGAAGAGATTTAGTTCCCCTCTTTCTCAAAAACATACACAGGCACACGTATACACACAAACACGCACACACACATACACACACAAACATATATATATTTATTTATTTAGAAATAATATCAGGGCTTCATTTAAACAGGCTACAGGTCGACGAAGACAGATTGTTTCTTGAAAGCTCGTGTAATTTTTTGCAACTTTTTTGAACAAAATCTCCGTTAGATACCACCATGTCTAAATGAGGTCCTGTTATTTGCATAAATGGAGAGTGCAGTTGCGCAAGTGATATATTTTATTACACACATATGCTGTATATGTATATATATATATATATATATATATATATATGTATATATATATATATATATATATATATATATATATATGTATATACATACATATATATATACATATATGTATATATATACATATACATATATATATATATATATATATATACATACATACATACATACATACATACATACATACACATACATATCCCATCTGACACCTGTCATGTGTGGATTTGCAATCTCCTACAGTCTGTATGTTTCTCGGTATTGTCCACTGAGAGTACAGTATATTGTGATTTCTACTGCAAGCCCTAATGAGTTTTATAGCCACTCCCCAC
>NC_089795.1:39622767-39655267 GCF_040412425.1 Macrobrachium rosenbergii
TAGGGCACTTAAACACAACCAAATCCATAATGAAATGTAACACACATAGATTTCTTACCCAGTACATTACTTTTAAACAGTAAAGACGGTCGTCATTGAAAGCTAGTTGTAAATGGGTTACTTAAGGTACTTAATTTATACAATAAGCAATGGGATAACTGAGGGCTGGGATGCAATCCAGCCTGGCAAATTAAGTGACACAATCAAAACAAAACACTCAACACAACATAGGATGTCTGGGGGTTAGTAAGAAATTTACATGAATCAGTTACACAATGGAATAGATATTGACTGGTGTGCAAACCAGTAGGGTAATTGGTAATTAAATAAACACCATTACAGGAGATTACATAGCCTCCAAAACAGTATTCACGATAGTTATGAATCGTTAAGGAAGAGCTTTAGCCCTAGATTGACAATCTTGCAATAGACAATGGGAGCCGATGGCTGGGTTGCAACGGTGTGAGTGCTTCTTCAAGGCAAGAATCACGACGGCAGTGGTTGCAGAGCAATAAAGGGGCGAGACAACACGGTTCTGGAAATAGATGTATTCCAGATAAGCGTAGTACATAAAGAATTTTCTCATTAACTATTTCTGGCACTATGGACGTAGAATTTAACTTTATTTCTTGGAAAGGAAGGGTCAATTTATCCCTAACTTATTCATACAAAGAACAAATAAATCATTCAGTTATATGACAAGGAAACACAAATGCATAGTAGCAGGCAATTAGGAGAATTACTTTGGGGGAAAAAGAAAAGTGAAATGGAAATAAGAAGTTTCGCTTGTAGGAAAAATATACCGGGACTCATAAGTGAATTTTCAGACACAAGCTTTTGCAGTGAGAGGCGTCGTAGACTGGTCTTCCTTCGACGACTGAACAGAGCTGCTTTAGCTTCCTTTGATATCAGTGGCTTCAGAGATAAGGAGTCGACAACGGCTCCTTTTTAGAGAGACCAGGCCCACATCTGCTCAGATCTGAGGTTAGCTATGGACTGAGTTGTTTGTCCCACATCCAGTGACGGTTTGGCTGATGCTGGCAGGGGCGCTATTCCCCTGGGGGAACACATGTGCTGGAAGAGTTCTGATGCCAGTAAACAGCTCAAAACAGGGTTAGGGTTGTGAGTCACCTCTATAACAAGGGGACAGAAAGGCTAACTAGCATTTGGATGCCCTTATCGTTTTAACTTGTGAGTACCTGAGTTGACCTTTTTCAAAAGCCGATCCCAAAAACTTCCCTCTTGTAGGGTGGTTTGTAGCCCCTTCCCTGGGTCCTGGACTAACTGTCTTATCCACAGGAATTCCCTCCTTATGGATTATTGCAGTAGAGGTGGTTATGGCTTAATTTTTATAACAACATATACTGTATATGTATGTATGTATGTATAAAGTATGTGTATGTATGATGTATTTAAATGCGTTTGTACAAAAGCAAGAGAGAGAGAGAGAGGCTAGTAATTAGTTATAAATCCTTTCTGACATTTCTTAAAACTCTTATCAATCTAACACGTTAAAAATACTGTTATTGTTGTCGAGATCTTTTAATAATTATGTAATAAATTGCATCTGTATAACGGATGTTTTATGTGAAAATAGATTTATATGGAGTTTAGAGACTAAGGGAAGCTATTTATTTTTAGACTAATTTTATTTTTTCGAATATATATATATATATATATATATATATATATATATATATATATATATATATATATATATATATATATATACACATACATTTTCTCCAAAAAATATTATTAATCTTTTTTACCTCTATACGTTTTATTTTCAACTATACAAAATCACATTTTCTTAAGAATTAGAAAGTTTTTTATTGTCATCTGATTATAAGAACTGGACTTTGCAAGTCTGTTACATTAAAGTGCCAAGATGCAGATTCTCTGATATAAGGAACAATAGACAATTTGGGTTAAAGCTCGGCTTTAGGTAAGTCTGGTCTATTATGAATCAAATATTTGTCATTCATTGCTATTTTGAATTTGCAATCCACACATTTCAAGGATATATTTTATATTTTATATATTATATTAGCAAGAACAATTATACGCAAGGTTTTCCTCTGCCTTTTTATTTGTGGCTTATGCATTTATTCGACCATAATCCATACCAGCCATTCTAATCACCACACCATTTTCCTGTGGGCTTTGCGGTGCTTCGGGGATCGCGGTCAATTGTTAACCCGGGAGAGCGTTGCTTTCGAAAGAGTACTGCATAACAAAAGTATCCTCGCAAACAATTTTTACCGCATTTATGCTCAGCCTCCTCACTGTTGTTGACAATACTGCTGACGAGAATTCATAAAAATACGATTTGCATTCTTTATAGAAGCGATTCCAGTGACAATAGCAGACCCAGTCCTATTTATAGTGGGATTCCTGTATAAAGTGTTATAAATAATTTTGTGGGTGTTTATTTTTTTGCAGTTCATTTCGGGACAGGTTTTTCATAGAGTGTTTTCATTTTTTATATAATGCACCAAGTCAACTTTTTTTTCTTTTTTTTTACAGTTTTTTCACTCTTTTACTTTATTATGGCAGTTATGATGGGATATTGGTAAATTAAGAGCAGTTTTTCAAGTACTTTGTATTGAAGTTACCAAGGTTCATTCCAGTACCATTTACCTATGATAGACCAAGAAAATTCTCGTTTGGAACCTGTTTTATATGTATGTATGTATGTATGTATATATATATATATATATATATATATATATATATATATATATATATATATATATATACATACATACATCTTTTGTTCACATATTAATGTATATTTCAAAAAAAGC
This sequence comes from Macrobrachium rosenbergii, assembly GCF_040412425.1. NCBI lineage: Eukaryota > Metazoa > Arthropoda > Malacostraca > Decapoda > Palaemonidae > Macrobrachium > Macrobrachium rosenbergii. The sequence goes on from NC_089795.1 coordinate 39,625,578, forward strand.
AAATGCCGATATTTATAATATATCAAGCAACTATTGTAAAGAAATTTATGTCAGAGAGCCTGACATATCCATTCCAAGAAGACCAAAAAAGCAAGGTGCGGTTCAGAAAGCTCGAGGATTTTCGTAGATATGAGAGCTACTGGTCATACTGTAAATAAAAGTGACAATATGACGCCATCAGAGGGATGAGTGAATTTAAAGACCCATTCTCAGTTAAGAATTCCCGCTAATCCCCCCACCGGAGTCGATTTAAGTGGTGACTGGCGAGGGCTTTTATTATTACTTTAATTACTATCATTATTGTTTAATAAAAGTCCACAATTATATAACAAATATATTACTATATATGTAAAATAAACAAAGACTTTCCAACACTTGAACTGTGTTCCTCATCAGTGCTAACGGTAAAATGTAAAGTGAGAGGGTAGTTTTCTTATGAATAGTTTTTAAAAAATGTGGGCGGGACGAGAAGATAACAGCCCATCACGGAAGTACTGGTTCGGGTGTTATGTTCTTCCAAGTTCAACAGGCAGTTGCGCCAACCTCCTTGATCTTCGAACTTGCGATGTTGCACCTGCCAGCGCTGCATAGGTGCCATAGTCGGAACCATCCACAGGGACGTCGGCTATTTTCCACGAAATTGTGAATCTCCTATCATTATTATTATTATTATTATTATTATTATTATTATTATTATTATTATTATTATTATTATTATTATTATTATTATTATTCTGCTTACATGATGATACAGTACCTGAAGTTGATTACAAGTGCAAGCCACCAATTTACCTTTAGTTAATTGAAGCCATACTGAATCCCGCCCAAATTAACTATCTCCATAGAAAGATTCCGGCTCCTTTGGACTAGAGCTACACTTCTCCCCCCTCCCCCGCCCCCCAATTCCTTTAGCAGTAACTAATTGCTCTCCTTCCATGGGGATGTTAATGATCGTTAGACGTTCGATTCTGAATGGTTCTGGACTCATTGGCTAACTACCCAGTTCACTTCACTGTTATCAACTTCGAGCTTTGTTGAGTACAGTGTTCCACGTAATTGCTCTTCAAAGCTTGCTGCCATCTCACTATTAAGTTACTCATTTAAACACATTCATCTTCCCGCTTTAAGAAATTGTGCAGGATTTATATCAATAGGGAAGACATTTGTTTTAACAAATAGTTTCTCTAATAACTGTATTAAATGAACTTTCAGTTAAGCTTTCAATGATATGAGTATATATCTTGTTTTCCCCGTAGGTGGGTTGTGCCCCAGTTCACCTCCGCGGTGCACTGTAGGCATCACTTAAGCTTCTTTGCAGCGCCCTTTCGACCCCTAGCTGCGACCCCTTTCATTCTTTTTACTGTACCAACATTGATATTCTCTTTATATTCCAATGTTTCTCGTTTGTGAACGTTTTTGTCTTTTCAAGTCAGTTCACTTCTCGCCTTTTCATTAGTGAGTGACTCGTAATAATTTATTGATTTTCTGGTTCAAATATGTGAACGGTAGTTTACTTGTCCATTTGGACATCAAGTCGACTGTATATTTTTACAGTTGAATTGCGTTTAGAACGAACTTTTGATGGTTTATCAGAATCTTGATGTGAGATTTATTGGCAAAATGAATTTTTATATTAAGTGGTATTTGTTACTAATTGTTGTAGTATCATATGCATTATATATAATATATATATATATATATATATATATATATATATATATATATAATGCATATAAGCCTGGCTCTTACACTAGTAAGTGTAAAAAGAGTCAGGCTTATAGGCTTATATATATATATATATATATATATATATATATATATATATATATATATATAAATATATATATATATATATATAATGCATATAAGCCTGGCTCTTACACTTACAAGTATTAGGTAACAAATAACACTTAACATAAAATTCATTTTACCAAGGGGAAAATCTCACATCAATTTTGAATTATAATTGATAAACGCATCTGCCCAGCCAAAGTTCGTCTCCTGGGCCCCTGGTTCAACTGTAAATATACACTGGACTTGATATCCAAATGGCTAAGTCAACTATCGTCCACAGTATCTGGAAACCCAGAAAATCAATAAATTATTACGAGAGTATACTATATATATATATATATATATATATATATATATATATATATATATATATATATATATATATATATATATATATATATACAGATATATAGAGAGAGAGAGAGAGAGAGAGAGAGAGAGAGAGAGAGAGAGAGAGAGAGAGAGAGAGAGAGAGAGAGAGAGAGAGACTTTAGCCTTGCGTATGACATTTTGGGACTAAAAATGGCAATATGACGATTCTTTTTTTTCAGGGCTTAAGGTGAAGAGCCTCAGAGAAAAAGACAAATGATTTTCAGGTGCCAATAAAAAGATGGATAACGTCTGGGGATTGGCGGTGGAATACATAACCACCTTACCTGAAAGCTCTCTTAAGCCCTTGCCCGAGAAACAAAATAAAGGTATGTTAGTCCATTTCTTTTTCTCATATATAATTGACTATGGAATATATATATATATATATATATATATATAAACATATTGTATATATAATATATATGTATATGTTCATATATTTATATATATAAATATACATATATATATATATATATATATATATATATATACATATATATATATAGTCTGTATTTACTGTATATGTATGTTTGTATTTATTTATATACACAACAGTATTTCGCCACGAGGGAAGTGAGACCATGGAATGTCAGATCTTTTGCTGTTACTTAATGGCTTTTGCTGTTTCACTTCCTCGTGTCCAAATACTCTCTTTATAGTTTATATATCATTGTTATTCACGTGATAATTTATCTGTATATGAAAATTTATTTATATATATATATATATATATATATATATTTATATATATATATGTATATATATATATATATATATATATACCACACAACATTATCCCTTTCTACTTAAGACGATAACTGTTGAAAGATTTTTGAAGGTGGTCACCCTCTTCAACTATATATATAGAGTTTACATCCATCTTTGCTTAACTTTGACCGGACTGCAATTCATTCGCTTTTCATTATTTATCCATCCATCCTATGTCAAGGTTTTGTTTATGTTTCCTTTTGTTTTATTTATTATGCAAGCATTATGTACAAATAAATTTCTTTTCTGCAAGAACAGCACAACAATTTGGCAGCCTTTTCGGAAAATGAATGAGAGAGAGAGAGAGAGAGAGAGAGAGAGAGAGAGAGAGAGAGAGAGAGAGAGAGAGAGAGAGAAAAGCAATCTCATCAATGAGGGTTCCGGCCGTATTTCAGCAGTGGTTCTCCTGCTGGAAATGATGAGAAAATAACCAGTGTGGCCTGAGGAAGGGACGAAAAATCACGCACGCACCTCTTGATTATCCCCAGTTCTTATTTTCTTAATAATTTGTTATTTTTCATACATCTTTGAATAGCCAACGCATTACGAATAGTCAAGTGTTTAGCATCAGTTTAAAGCTTAGCTCTTTATTGCCTCGTCCCTTGTAAATGATGATTTCTATCTAAATTGCGTTTCAAACAACCTCATTTTCTACCATATCTGAATTCCTGACCTGAACTGTTATTTGCATCATACACTGAGCTTAACTCATGGCATGTATTTGATAATTTATAACTCGTTTATGATAAGGACAAATTTGTGTTTTATGTGTTTTAAGTATATTTCCTAGAAATAGGACCTGGATCGTACTGGGTTAAAGGTAGGTTTTATAACTATCTAGCTTTCAAGCTGTCTGCCTATCTATCTATCTATCTATCTATCTATCTATCTATCTATCTGTCTATCTCTCCATTTTTAAGGAGAATTTTAAAGCTTTCTTCTTCTTCTTCTTCTTCTTCTTCTTCTTCTTCTTCTTCTTCTAAGCTTAATCGCAACGATAGTGTAAAAAATAATAGAATAAATATGTGAATCTAATGCAACTAAAGTCGGTAGCTGTGTATTTATTTACATTAAAATTTAAAGGTCAATAGTAAATATTTAATTTTGAAACTGTAAAGTTTTTCATTTGGTTTCGTAACATTTTCTAGGTTATGTGTAATTACTGAGCAATTAATAATGCATGCTTGAAACTCGAACTAGAGCTTCCAGATTATAGTTTCTTTTTTCTATCATTTTTTACAGGAATCATATTAAATTACTTTGTGTCTTTATAGTCTGCTTTTTACAGAAATCTTATTGCCCTCGGTTCCAGATTCCCGTCATAAATACTGACGCTTTTCCTGGAGAAAGTCTATTATTTATTGTTCCTCCATTGTTAGGTGTCAACACATTATTGGTGAAAGAGTTATGGAAAGGGAAGGAACTGGTAAGAGAAAACGCAAGAAAAAAATGAAAAAAAAGGAAATGTGACGTAATCTTCCAGTTACTACATCACTCGCTAATGGAGTCCCTTTTTAGGAAAGTACTTAAACCCTTGTAGTGACAGGAAAGGACCTCGCATTAGGCGTCCTTTTTCAAGTTGGACGACATAGCAATTTGCCCAAGATCATTTTCTTCCGTGTTTTTATTTTCCTGTTGTTGGAAGCTGGCATGTCATAACACACCGAATATATTTCGATGTATAAGGCGTAATTTCATATGGGTGTAGTCGAATGTAGTTTTAAGTAAGAGTTCATACGTGAGTTCCCATTTGCCTAGGCTATTAAAGTCATCATTATGTTACCCTTTAATAAAGAATTTATAGTAGAAAAAAAATTGGTGAACGCTATTGACGTTACTGCGTAATTAGTTGGGATTTTTTAAAAGGTTCTAAGAATGAAAGTTATTATGTCTATATTATTCATTACCACAAAAATGGGGGGACAGAAAAGTTGTAGAAATTACCGACATTACACTATATATGTTCAGGGCTTATATTAAACTTCATTACCACAAAACGAGAAAAAGTTTTCCATATGTTTAGTGGTATTTTCGTTGTATTTCGTTCTGCAAAGAAATTTTCGTGTGCACTATAGAATAGTATGATCCTCTATCCCTAATGCTTTTAATTACTTTTCATTCATGTATTTACTTTTTTTTGTTTTGTTTTTTACTAAGTGGGTACTACGAAATATCGTGTTAGATTTCAAGGGAACCAAACGTTAGGTTTAAAATAAAACACATTTAAAGTATTCATCCTAGAGGCCGGTTCCTGTTGCTATTTTCTGCCTCGGCTTTGATTATTTGAATGAGCTCGTGGTAAATATTGAATTTAAACACTATTCTAGACCGTTATTTGGTTAAAATACTATTCTTGGCAGTTCCCAATTCTAGTTCTCGCACAGAATTAAACTGACAAAATTAAAGATTTACCCTGGAGGTTATTTTTTTTTTCTGTTCGAAATGATTCCAGTCTTCGGTTGCCTGATTTGAAAAAACATTCGGGAGGACAGAAAACCAGATCGAAGGAATTCTCTTTGGAAATTCATCCCGAAACTTGCGTGATGGGCCAAGGATTTACCTGGACGTCGATCATGCAAATCACGAAGGCACGATGCCTGTGATAGTGTTGCGTTCCAGAGGGATGTTTTGAAACTTGAAAACAGAGATTATATAGCATGTTTGAAGGTAACGATTACCTTTTGGTCCTTTCAAGAAATATCTGTGTCAGCCAGAAATACTTTTGATAATTTTTTCGTCGCAATATTTTTGTATATTGTGATTGATGTTGCCTTTTTTATGCTGACGATGTCCATAATAAGAAGGCAGTCGACTTTTACTAAGAAAGGCCGGATGACGGGAATGAGGAAATAATAATAATAAAATTAATGATGATAGTATACTAAAAGGGAAGCTGTTCGAATTATTGTACTTTGTCTAGATTTTCGTATCCTCTTTCCATCACTTAGTTCCGCGTTATTGGAATATCCCTTTTTCTTATGAAAAGTAGAAAACAAAATGTGCAACTTTTTAATTTTTTGTTTAGCCATTTTTCCCCACCTTACATGTCTCACTTGTTGTATTGTCAACAAAATATTACGAGAAAGAAATTCAGTCTATTTAAAGTGGATATAGACTATATATATTCTCATGAAGAACTACATCGTTTTTTCATTAAACTTAATTTCTTCCAAAATTCATCGTTTGCCCTTTATCTTTTCATCGACGAAGGCTTTTGCCTCGTATCTCCTCTGCACCTGTAAAATTCTGCTATTTACAACCTTCACCGAGATCATTCATTTTGGCTCGGTACCTGGACAGCGATATATGGTGAGCTATTAATGTTCTTCGTGGGCAGCAGCGCTTTCTCCTGTTAACGTGGGAGAGGATTGTTCGCTCTCACTGTACCTTCGCTGTTACGAAAGATCTTTCCTTATATTTTTATGATATTCGGGTTTTCCGTCTTTTTATTTTTATCTTTCACTTTTCTAAATGTGTTTTAGGAATTGTTTTCTCTCATATGCTACGGATTTATTGGGATTACACAAATAAGTAGTGTTTATCATCTCCAGTAACTCCATTATGATTAAAACCAAAGAATGTACGATCTATCTCATTTTGGAAAAAAGATTGGGCATAGGAATTGTTTTCTCTCATTTGTTACGGATTTATTGGGATTACACAAATAAGTAGTGTTTATCGTCTCCAGTAACTCCATTATGATTAAAACCAAAGAATGTAGGATCTATCTCATTTTGGAAAAAAGATTGGTTATCAATCTTAGATATTTTAGCGTCTAAATCAGACTCATTGTTAGTAATTTTTATTGAGAAAAGTAAATTTAGCAACTTGTATCGCTTTTGAGCCTACAATAACAATTCGTATCGGTCAAACAATGTGATAAATGATTCCTTAATAAATGCAAAGTACACGCCGTTTAACAGTTAGAAAGACCGCACAAAGAACCCGCATTCATATGATAAATCCAAGTTTTTATTTTCGCTATTCAGATAAAGCAAGAAAGTCTAGCCAGTTAAACAGTTGTTTGTTGAAAATGCAGTTATGCTCGGCGACGCGAAACCTATAGAAACGAAAACTACAATTCAAGAATATCATCAATTATACTAGACGTTAAAACATCTACCATAGTTCTTCGTCATTGCCAGAACATAAATGTTCAGTAAAATGAACGTTGATATCAACATATTTTTGTTGGGAAGGGGAGAGCAACATTTGTCGTACAGATGTATGACTTAATTGCTATATCTCAGATGTTATTCAGTAGTCTCCCTTTTTCCTATTTTACTGTGGATTTCATTGTTGTTACTTGTTTATCCACTGCCATGCTGGTGAAAGAAGTGTAGCCTAGTAATTTTGTAGGTCGAAGGATTAAAATTCAGTTTCTGTGTTTGCTTCTGTTGACACGAGTCTTTCCTCTTTACTTCTGCCTTTTCATTGCAGATGAGTAGTTAAAGGTAGAAAATATGCACTTTACCCTTTCATCTTCTGTTATGAAAAAGCACTTCTGTGGTGGACTTGATTCATGAATGTTACACGTGTAATATTTATGTAGTTTTTTAGTAAAACATCCAGAGCTCAATAATAACCTCCAAATTTCTTTGCATTTAATTTTTTGTAGTATCGTTTTTCCTATATTATTTCTCTCTTGATCTGTGAGTAGAATTAAAGCAAGAACCCTGTGATAGATGATAATGGTTATTATTATAATTATTATTATTATTATTATTATTATTATTATTATTATTAAAGCGTGCTCAGTGGAAGTAGGATTACATTTTAATTATGATATTATTCTTAGCCTGTTCTTTCTTTATTTACTCTTCACAAAACATTGACCTTCGCCATACTGAGGAAATGAAAGCTTATATTAAACTGCCATTTGCATTATTGAATACCCACTCCACACACACACACACACACACACACACACACACACACACACACACACACACACACACATTCACAGTCCCTCCTCCCAGCGGAAAAAAAAACAAAATTGAATGTTGCCCAATAAAATCGCAGAGTGGATTACCATAAAATTTTCCGTAGCGTACCGGCCTGTCACCCATATCATTGCGGCGCCCAATAATTCTCAATATATCTATCAATCAATAAATCAATCACCATCACACCTCGAGTTAATTTCCAGGGAATTTCCATCTGCTAAATTTTTCCAGTATCTGTAATATTTTACGAGTTAACCTCCGGTTGGATATGAGTGAGATTTATCTTATAAACAATTCCGACATCTTGACTCATATTTAATGGCACCTGCCACTGTATATTTATAGAAACTTGAGAAGAGAGATTCCTTGAAAAGGAAGGCTAGGCAATATTGCATTTTCTTGAACTTCTGAAAGGCGTTAGCTTATTCTTTGTATTTGTCGAGAACCAAGGTATATAGATCTTGTTTAGTCTTTGTTATTTCTTTCTCTCGAAATCAGAAAGTAGACATAAAATGAAAACTGTATATCGACATTGTTAAATGTCAGTTTTCTGACGTAACATATAAAGTAATATTCTCCATATCTGATGGCTAAAGTGAAAACTCTCTCTCTCTCTCTCTCTCTCTCTCTCACACGGCATAAAAGTTTAAAACTTTTCCGCATTTTATTTAATAAGATCCTGAGAAATCACAGGCCTTTTAGTAAAATGATCGTTATGATTCATTATAACAGATTTCGGGAAGATGCCTCGTCAGGAAACTCATGATCCAATTTCTTCCGTCCTTAATTTTCACCATGATTTAATTTTCAGTCCTTGTTCGGTTCCTTTCATCTTTCTTATGTTTCTTGGACATAATAGGAATCTTAACCGAGAGTTAAAAAGGAAGTCAAACGAAAACAAAGTTATAGGAAAATGCTAGGTTTTTTTATAGATTTTTTTTGTTTTGTTTAATAATGTATAAAGAAACTTGGAACTCTTTTATATTATTTTAACATTATGCTACGGACGGCTTGATTTAGTGAATTGAGGTCCCTAGCTATTGAATCTTGTTTGGCGTGAATAAAGAAAACAGATAAGATTTACCCTGGTTATTAGATTTGATATGGCCAAAATTACTCTGTATCTGCTTGGTCTCAAAAACCAGACGAATAAATCAGCGTTCCTCCTCTGGTATTGCATTTGATTCTTTGGAAACAAATATAAAAGGTAATAAAAGGAATTTACGTAAAAACTCCTAACATAAATATTAAGATATAATTAGTCGTTTTCATAGTCGTTATTCCAGTTTATAGTCTTTCTTCATTGTCCCACTTTTATTCAGTGTTTACACTGTATACCCATTGAAAACAGAATGCGGAATCTTGTTCATTCTTGTTGCATATCAAGGTAAAAGAAAAGTTTTGTAATTCTCAGCTAAAATTTATATTGCATTTCAGGCTGGGAATTGTCATAGGGAACACTATGTTTTCATAAAATTGAATATCTGGCGCAGATGCAACGAAATAATTGCGAGTAGTTTTCTACAAAGTTTCTCAGGAAAGGAATTTAAATTTGCAGGGGTGAAGAATGAAGCAGGGAAAAAAAAGCGAAAAGTGGTACACGAAATGTGTAAAGTTGTTCATCTACTATCCATTTCAGGGACCGTGAATCATCGTTTTTCTCAAGTGTATTTCAAACTAATTATTTAATCGAAATGGTACGATGACACAGTGTACAAAACACCTCCCGCTAAGTTTTGGTAATATAGTGCATTGTCAAATGGTGTTAGGTAAGGCGTTTACTCTTGACTCTTAAAGACAAAGTCGCATGAGTCAGCAGGCTTAAACTACGCAATCGAACGTCCGCTATCCCCCATAGACAGGAAAGTGGGGAGGCCAGGAAAGTGGGTTGAGGGAGGGATGAGGGGGAAGGGGGAGGAGGGACGGGATGGGGACAAAGGACGCTCGAATGCGTAGTTTGGCGATGCTTGGCAACACCATGTAAGTCAAGAGTAAACGCCTTGACTAAAACCATTTGACGATGCACTATATTACCAAAAATTAGCGGGAGGTGTCTTGTGCACTGTCAAAGTACCATTTCGATCAAATAATTAGTTTGCAAGATATTTGAGAAAAACGATGACTCGCGGTCTCCGAAATGGATAGCAGGAGAAAAAGTACGGGTCGTAAATGGAGTAGGAAGTTACATGCATCATTTCTTAAAAATCAATATACTCTTCATTTCATTAAAAAACTCGTCTTCAGGATGATTACTGAAGTAATATTTTTATGTTCAGATCAACTAGTTACCGCATTGTGGCAAAATGTGCACTTCGCACTATTTAACAGATATGAAATACTTTCATGTTTTTGGCTTTGTCGATATACTTTTCATGTTTTTGGCTTTGCGGTATCGACAAATATTGTTGACGAGTTTATGAAAATGTCGAATATTCGTCATACATCACTCAAACAAAACACCCAACAGCGAAGACAGGTAAAGAAACCCTCAAACATCTTGAAATTAGTGACAAAAAAAAAAAAAAATTTGCATATGGATGAAAATATATACCACTTTCTGCTGGAAAGCTGAAGTCATTTGAACCTCCATTCCGATTGTTAAGGTAACAAGTCGGTTTCACTGAAACTACGGTTTCTGTTACAGACAATTGACACAAACACACAGTCAAAAACCTAAAAAGAAAATAATGAAAATAAAATCGAATCTGGACCATAACCATCTTTAACAATCAACGACTCTTATGTTTTGTGATAATGTAACGAACCAATAATCTTGTCTTATGATAATGGCGGCTGTCTCTGACCCCCCTTCATGTTACAGGTATTTAATGGGCAGACATCCTCTAACAATGCATGATTTTGTTCATACAGGTGTAAACGTACAAATCATGACAACTGAAATAGCACCTAGAACACGGGAAGGGACAATTCACCACCGCCGACTCGCCACCGACCAACTCAGCCTCGGGACAACTTAGCGCCAGGACAACTCAACGACAGGACAACTCACAAGTCAGGTCAGCGCTAATGAGCGTTTCGGAACATCGGTTTGCTTGTCAACTTGTCAACCGCCATTTTAGATCGTTTCAAACGATTCGTAGAAGGAATTCTCGACATACTGAGAATTCAGAGCTCCATGCCGGTGTTGGCTGTTATAGTGTGCACATCTCTTAGATGTTGGAAGTTGGTTTTGTGAAAAAAATTCCAGTTTTCATCACACCCAAAATGGAAATAGAGTAAATTCTTAGTCAAAGAGGAAGAGGAAAATTTGCACACCAAGGCCATTTATTTGTATTTGATAAGTCTAGTAACAGACACAACAGCAAAAACTTTTGGCGTTGTGACCAAGTCTCTCGGTGCAATGCAAGGATTCATATGAAATTCTGAGCAGTTAGCAAGGAGGTAAACAAGCATTCCCACAGTTTGTCAGCAGCCAGTGTAGAAGTAGTTAAAGTGCACACAGCCTTGAAACGTGCCGAAGACACCTTTGAAAAGTCAATGGTGTAAGTGAAGTATTAACAAATATATCGTAGGTTACACTGGGATCATTGCCAGATGCCTCAGCCATGAGGAAAATGATTTAATGCAATAGGAAAGCCGAAAGCCCTCCCCCTCTGAATCTTGTCGATCTTCAAGAGTTAGAGTTGCTGCACCAGTACGAAATTTACATTCCGGGAGAAGGAAGAGAAGAAAATTTCTTGATCGGATAGTGGCCCGGATTACACAGAATTTTGCCTTTTGGAAGAGAAAGTTGGCAGGCGGCGTTTACATTCATCTGATGCTTGGTATGCCGATGGAACTTTTAAAATAGCATCAAAATTATTTTCGCTGGTTTACATTATTCTTGCAAAGAAATTCGATGGAGTTATTCCGATTATCTATGATCTTTTGCCAAACAGGCAGCGATCAACTTATGCAAAGAAGTTTGAAGTGCTCAAAGATGTCGAGCCTACACTAAATCCAACATTTATTATTTGCAACTTTGGGCAGGCAGCCTTTGCAGCCATGAAAGAAGTATTTCCAGAAGTTGAGATAAAAAGATGTTTTTCCCATTTGTCACAAAACATGCACAAAAAGATGACTGCCATGGTTTATACTTCTACGTACAACAACGATGTCAGCTTTGCACTAAAAGCCAAGATAATATTCATTTTAGCATTTGTTCCTCTTCCCAGTATTGATAATTATATTGACGCCGCCTCTAAGGACATACCTGAAGAACTTGCAGCATTGTTGAATTGGATCGAAGACAACTATATCGGAAGACCAAATCGACGTGGAACCAGTAGAAAACCTCCTTTCATCCTCCCCTGAAATGTGGAATATTTACGAGAGAACGTTGCACAGGGAAGATCGGATAAATAACCATGCTGAAGCAGCAAATACAAGATTGCAAACAGCTGCGGGTGGAGCACCCCACAATATGGAGATTCATTACCGCGCTGCAGAAGATACAAAGAAACAGAGATACATTTTTCGAGCAGTTAATTGGAGGTCATCCTTCCCCTAAATTGATGAAGGCCCCCAACCCTAAATTGATGAATGCCCCCCCCCCCCAAATTGAAGAAGTATATGAAGGCAAATGATAAAATTTTGCAGATTGTTTCTTCTTTTTCACAACGATCTCCCACTGAATATTTGAAAGGAACTGCTTACAATTTTCAGTAGATTTTTAAAATAGAATTTAAGTCATGTATTAAGAATTAATCCTTAATAAATTACTTTTAATCTGTTTTAAAAATCTTTTTTAAAATGATCATTAATAAATTTATTTTATTTGTTTGAAAAAATCGATGAAAAAGTCGTTGAGTTATCCTGGCGCTGAGTTGTCCTGGAGTTGAGTTGTCCTGGCCCCGAGCTGGCAGGGTTGAATCGGCGGTGATAATTCGTCCTGCACCCCTTAGAACAAGAACGAACACATAACATTTAACCCCACTGATAAATGGAGGAAAGATAATTACAAGAATTTGTATTTTTTTTTAGTGGATTTCCTTTCTTTGATCTCTCTCATGATTACAAATCATTTGCTTGATTAACTCGATGGCGACGAATTGACCCAACCTTGACTGACACCCACCAGTAGTTAATCTTCTAGATGTGGGTCATTTAGTGAAAGTCTTCACACACAATTATCGTAGGCATTCTAAAGACGCAGTAGAGGGAGCCGAATTCATGGTCTTATCTTTTGACATATTTCCATAAATTGAGTTTTATTATATAATAATAACGAAATTAAAGTAGATCATTGAACCCTGACCCAAAATGTTACCTGGATCTTTTACCACAACATTCATTTAGTTATAACTTTTAACAAGCACTATGACATTAGTGTGTCTAAAATCTTCATAGGTACCAATTATTTATGGTTTACTGCATTTAATTGGATCCTGTCGGGGATCTATAATTAGTACCTTAATAACTGATATAATGAGTACTTGACCTTTTTGATAAATCAGCGATAAAATTAACGAGTTTTTCAAAATTTGTAATCTTTTCGTAATTGGTATTTTTACGGAAATAAATTATAGAGATTTTCACAAGTGGAATATCGTCTAAATGGAATGTATTATTCAACAGAGTCAAAGTTAACACCGCCATATTTGTCCTTGGTTCGCTATTTACTTCTTGATTAGAATTACTTCTGGCAGTCTAATCAACATTACGAAGGGATGAATAATTAAAGTTCAAGTGGGTGTGAATGGCTATTCTAAGGCTAGACTTTTGTTTTTAGGGAAATCCAGGTAAAAGTTATCTGAAGATACAGTGAATCAATTTATGACTTGAAAGTCTAAGTTACTTTGCTGACGAATTCCTACCTTTCTGTCTCTCGTATTTTCTCTGCCTGTTAGTTGTGAGTTGCTTGGAAAATTGAATTATGTCAGGGAAACATTTAAAGACAGCTAAGTATCGCAACGGGCAGGCTCAAGTCTAAAGAGTGATACGAAGCAAAGCTGGTTAGAAGACTAATCATATTGGTGAATCACATCGCTTAAAGTGTAAAAACTTATTTCAGGACATGGTAAATTATATGTATACGTTGTTAATAAAAATTCAAATTCACCTGCCACGTACCATAACTCGATTTCTTATGATTTTAATGGGCAATTCTCTCGATTTCAGAGTATTTCGTAAGAAACAGACAGGGAAACAGACTAAAACACTGACAGACCAACAAGGATGAGCACAGACAAACAACACTGATTCATATATTACTTATATTATATATGTATATATGTATATATATATATATATATATATATATATATATATATATATATAATACAAAAACACTATTGTTGTACTCAAGACAGTGTTTCAAAAGAAACAGACTAAACACTGACAGACCAACAAGGAAGAGCACAGACAAACATCAGTGATTCATACACACACACACACACACACACACACACACACACACACACATTACACATATATACACATATATATATATATATATATATATATATATATATATATGTGTGTGTGTGTGTGTGTGTGTAATAAAAAAATATCATTGTACTCAAGTCAGTGTTTAAAGCAGTTAGTCTCCCTCTCTCCTATCTGAGCATCATCGATAAAACTCGGATAAAGTTTTACAATCCTCTTTTGAAAACTTTCCTCAATTGCTCTAAAACAAAGATACCTTTCGCTGATATTAAGGACATAAACTCCAATTCTCATTAAAAGTTGGCTGCCTCGTCTGAAGTTAATGCCTGAATTTGCCTTATTCACAAAGTAATAATGGGGTAAATGAATTCGACTAAATTCCCGCTGCAATAGGACAGATATTTGCAAGAGCCCAGAGAAACAAAGGCTAAATTTCCACCCAGATAACAGACGAAAGTTGGATCTTAATGTTACTGAAACAATGCTTTGTAACTTGAGAATTATGATTTCGCTAAATCTTAAGTTTTGTCTCGGGAGAGAACAATTGTCGCACGAGTTGCGGCTAAGAATTATTCATTGGTTTGTTTAAGAGCTTTTTTATTTTCATACGATAATTAAAATGTCGCATTTTACCTTCAAAGAGACGAATTGCCACGCGATTTCTGGCTGAGAATGATTAACCAGTTCGTACATAAATATTACCAACTGCAGTTGTGAGCTTATTATTTATTTTCCTTTTACAAAAGAAACGTCACTCTGGTCATTTAAAATCAATAATGATTATAATTTCAACGGGCAGCTGAAAGCTCTAAATAGAACGGAATAATTCGTAATCTGTCAAAATGCCGCGGTATCACAGTTCCGAGCACACTTTCAGTTTCTATCACCAGGAATCTTTCATTTCAATACAAGTCTTTTGACTGTTGATACTCGTTTTTTTTTTTCTTCTTCTTTTCAAGTGACCCCGTGGACCCACTGGTTTTTAGATGGTTCTATTTTGTAGAAAAATGGAGGAAGGTAGGTTGGTGAGAGGCATATATATATATTTCGAAAGCATTAGGAAACAGGAGGGCAGTAATAACGTAAGATGAACTTGTTAGTTGTTACAGGTTCAACGTGTTGCTAATGAGACTTATCTTATGAGGAGGATGAAGGTGTGGAGGCTCTTTGCTTAACGGATAAAGAGTGAACGTGACAGATATCTCTCTCTTGACTTTTATTGGGAGCCACCCCGTAATTATACACGTCAAAACATCGAAAGCCTTGGGTTTTTAAAGATGCAATCCTCGTACGTAATGGCTATGAATTATTATTAATTATCTGTAAAAAGACACTCATTCATTCAGTACTTAACAAGTATTGATTCTTGCTCCGGAATCATTCGTTACTCTCATGATATTTAATACATGTGTCATGATATTTCCACTTGTTGATAGATCCATATGTGTGTGAATATACGAGTTTTCGCCAGTATAGAGTTTAAAAATTCGATGTAACTTCACACTTTGGGATAAGCTTTTCCAAGGCTTAACTTTATGGGGGCCGTCGTTCGTAACTCTTTTTCTTCCCCAGAAAGAATTTTAAGTGGAAAATATGTCAGCCTCTAAAAATATTCTAAGAAACAGTACATCGTGATCGTGAGACCTATCTTCGCTATATTGCAAAGTTATAATAAGGGATATTGTTGGTGGAACTCGTAACGAAAACTACAAAATAATAAATACAGTCGTTGAATGGATATTGATATTGCTAGGAATGATGGCAAGCTTATATAATTACAAGACAGATAAATGTTTAGCCCTTTAATGTGTACAGTTTTAAATCTTTGAAAGAGATTGTAAAAGGTTAAAATATGAATTCAAAGGGTGAAGAAAGAAAAAAGTCCAACTTCTTAACAATTCCAGTTTACCATTCTTTCATTACTTGCTCTGTCGAATGACATCTATCAAATTCATTTTATCTTCATGAGATTTATCTGGTTTTTCCAAGTACCTCAACCTAGAACAATTTTCTACTGAACTGTTGCGCTGCATCTATTCAGACTGTGATCTGATGTGGACTTGGTATTAATCTAAATGGCAACTGTCACTCATGACTGAGGCGATATTTTAATTTTTTTTATAACTTCGCTGTCACTTTAGTTACATTTTGATAATATGTTTATAACTCGACGACACTCGTTATGAAGTTTTAAGTACCATCACAATACATGTATAAAGTTTGGTTAAGGCTCATTTTACCTATTTCCATTTTTACCTTGAAGCTAGTTGATAACTTTATGATAGTGTATTTCGAAAATGCTTTGTTCTCGTATACCTGTTTTATATCTTATTGTCTGTCTTTTACATTAATGTTAATGTAGTATTACTTTCAACTAGGTCAGGAGGTACGGCATACTCAGTTATTATTTGAATATAATCCATGATTTCATTGTAATATAGCACCGTTATTCGCAAATTCCCCAAACGCCGATGGAAATTTCTTAAGACGTAATAATAATAATAATAATAATAATAATAATAATAATAATAATAATAATAATAATAATAATAATAATATCAGCCTCGATTTCAGCTCAGGGCCATAAGCTCGGAATATACAAAGTAGAGACAAAACACACTATCTAGTACACGAGATAAAATTATAAAGATGATAATCTGCAATATCCAGACAGTTATTGCTGTAGTATTAAAAATAGTATTCATAATAATGGTAATGACAGTAATAATATTGAGAATAATAGTAAAAACAGTAAAAATGATGACAAATTAAAAACCAGATTGCATACAAGTAATTTTCAGTTTGGCGTCATGAGTAACACCTCTGCCATTTTAACATTATTCTACTTTCATCTCTTTTCTCTTCATCTGTCGCTTCCTGGCAGAAGAAATAAATAGCTTGGTATTCTGCAGAGAGAGAGACTGTCTCCCTGTTCTTATATTGAAACCCGGAACTTCCCCATCGACATTTTCTGATGCTAATTTATAATTAAACCTCCCACTAACAAATGCGTGTCCTTTTAAACAGCTTCGCTTTCTTTAGAAAATTTGCTATAGATGTTAGTTCTGTGTTTACATTATACATCTGATGTTTATGATTACGTAGGTAAGCAAAAGTACTTTGTCCTGTGTGTTATTGGTTTTCTATGGATTCGTTTCAAGGATGTTTCTCTCCATAAAGCATTTATTAACACGACCATTAGGGAGGGATGCAAGCGCATTATTTTTTTTTATTTTATATCAGCCTCTGTCATACAAGATCTCTCTCTCTCTCTCTCTCTCTCTCTCTCTCTCTCTCTCTCTCTCAAATTTATGAGAAAGAGAGAGGGGGGGATGCAAGCCTGTTTCTTTCATATTTTACATCAGCCTCTATCATACAAGACTCTCTCTCTCTTTTATGAGAGAGAGAGAGAGAGAGAGAGAGAGAGAGATATCCCTAGGCAAGGGTCATTTGGCCTCTAATTAGAAGCGTTCCGTGATATGAATCTCGGCAAAAGGAAATTTCAGATTATATCAAGTATATTTTTCAATATAGATCTGTGGAAAGAATTTTTTCTTCGGCCTATATATATTTGGGACGTTTTCAAATGGTGTTATCGTATCTGGTTCCTTTCAAAGTTTGGTGATAAATCAATATCTTGAAAATTTCCTTGAGGATAAAAAATGAAATCATAACAATTATAAAAAAATTAAATCATTGCAGTTACAATGAATGCTCGCCCATTGATAAGGAGGTCAGTAGTTTATTTTCATTAATTTACATCAACATTAATTTGTATTCACAATGTATTGTTTTTATTCATGTTGTTAGGCGTGCTGAGTGATCTCAACAATGCTTTCGTCTTAAGAAATACCATAATCATACATTATTTACAATTTTTAGGTTCAAATATTAGAAAAAATTTTCATTTCGTCATATATCCTTATTTGTATTTCAGTGTTACTATAATCACTCTTTATTTCTTTTAGAAGTATATTAGCTGGGATCGCCAAGCCTTATATGTAACAAAAAAGATTCTTCAGTCATTTGCGCCGATTCAGTTGTGAATACATATGTATACTTGTGATTATAACAACTAAAGCATCAGCAGTTTTCTAACTTGCCTCTCCAGCTATTTTATTTTGTATTTTCATATTTCATCTTGTAGTGGAAGAAGCATGTAAGAAAATGGGCTAAAGCTCCTGTTATTATTATGAACCTAAATATGCACATGCACCTGTGGATCTCTTAACCCAAACAAAAACTCTCGACATAGCATTCTGTTTGACATGATAGAAGAAGTTTAAGGATAGAAGATATCTTAGCTTAATCTACAAATGCTTCCTCATGAAGGTTGATTTACGTAACCGAAGTCAAGATGCGGTTTTATTCGAGACATGGTTTAGTTGCAACGTTGAACTTTTTGCAAATTCAATTGAGGAGCGACTAAACTCGCTAAAAGCCAAGTGACTTTGTAAGAGTGGGTAGCATTATTTTTGTTGATGACCGATGATAAATTGTGAGATTTCGTGGGACTACGTCTTCTCTTGTGCATTTTTCGGCTCGAATGACAAATTAAACCATTCTTTGTTCACCGTTCCTGTGATTATCTCATTTTCTCGGGAGGAATTCGGCACCAAAATGCTGCTAAGGTAATTGAAATTGCGGTAGTTTAAGTTCAGTAATCAGAGTCATGAGAAAATCCACCGAAGACTAACATGTTATTCAAGGATCAACGCGATTGCTCTTGAATTATTTCTTTAACTGAACTTGATCTTTCTATAAGCTTTCGAATAGATCACTTTCATTAGTTGTTCATACTGTATTCTACGCCAATTACTGAGACTAGTTAGATGTTTAAATCAAATCAGATATACTACAATCTGTTCTTACCAGATTAGGTGCACCGTTGGATACATTACTGAGATTTTAGCATAATTTTTCTCGATTTTCCCTCTAGTATAAATGCTTCTGATGTACTTATCCTTGATAAGTGTTTTTTTTTCTTCTAGTGTTAACTTGCATGGTTGTATTTCTTTGCATATATAAAAGTCTTCCCTTTTCTCCAAGCGTGATGCGTAGGTTGGGGTATTTCTCTGAAGTAAATCCTATAATATTTATTTCCCGAAAATAAAGCAGTAATGATCCCGAAAATCTCAAAATCGATAAAACCTCGACTTACGTCAAATAGAATTCAACCAAGATAATAGTACTTATGTAGAAAAGAAAAAAAAACATTTTAAAAATAGAGTCATGCACACGCAAAAATTAATGTTCACTTATACTGTGCGTTTGAATAAGTTGTGTATAATCAACTGATTAACATACAGACATTTACATGCAAACGTATATTGCGCAGGCGAGCTCATCTTCCGAATGAATAGTTGATCAAGGGTCGTTCCTCCTGCACAGAGCTCTCGAATAACGCCGAATGCGAGCACATCGGTTCTTTCCCCGCCTGCGTCCACCATTTCTTTCTTATGCAGATGTGCGGAATGCACCTCTCCTCGTACCCTTGCGAAGGTCATTAACTCTGAATGGCTAACATTTACCCTTATTCACTTCCAGCAATTTCATGGTTTCAGATTGAAGTCAGGTTTATGGCCTCATGTGTAAAGAATTTTTTAGACATCTGATTGCGTTTTTAAAACCTCGCATTCGTTTCCAGTCTAAAGGAAGAGATAGTCTTTAAGTTTAGTATATGTGCACATTAATTAGTCGAGGAGAGAGAGAGAGAGAGAGAGAGAGAGAGAGAGAGAGAGCCCAGTTTAAATTGGAGACAAGTAATCATCTCATAAAGGCGAAACGCTAATAGAAAGGGTGGGGCACACTTCACTGGCATATTCACTATTGTAAAGGAATATTTCCCCTCGTGCAATTTCACTGTAATTACATTTGATTTGATGAATCCTTTTTCCTCGTCTGATGTATGTGAATTTTATATCGATGTCAAAGATATATTAATTGTGTTTTGCCTTCAGATGTGAAAAATATGAAGTTATTACAGTCAACGAAAGTTCCAAAATAATAAAATTATTTGAGTAGTGTTCGGGAAATTTAACCAAATATCTGTTATCAAAATTTGGTACCTGGATCATAATTTGTCGACTCAGGGAAAAATCCGAAGCCAACCCCCTCTCCCCACCCTCCCCGCCCCTCGAAAAAAAGGTTTTGGCCACAAGATAATAGGTATGAAAGTTTAATAACGAGCCGTGTACACCTTGGTATTCTAGGAAACTGTGATAAGTGAAATCATTTCTGCAGTTGCGGCGTCAAGGTAAATGATTAACTCTAAGCAAAGGGTAAATCTTTGTTATGAATATCTATATATGTGTACTGTATATATATATATCCCCCGTAGCTAAGGCAGAGATTTTTATCAGTACAGTTAAAATAAAGCAATGCGTATTGACATTATTTATGAAAGTGGACAAAAAGAATGACAAAAAGGAAGCATTCATATCAATGCTTCTCTGTAGGTACGGCAGAATTCAGACGTACACATCAGCCATGCTGTCACAAGGCCGGTTTCATTTAAGCCAACAAAATACGACACAATAAATCATAAATTAATGTTATGTACGAAAGCAGCTGCTCAAAACATTTTGTTTTTTGTTCAGTAACTTAGCATTAAATGCTTTTTATCTTAGTATGATGGACGAAGTATGCAAGAAATGGGGAGCGAGTTAGAAGGGCGGAACTTGAGGGAAAGTAGATCATTTACATAAAATTTGGTAATTCATGAATAGTCTTGGCGTTTTTCTCCACATAAAACTTCGACTAAGATAAGTTGCTAAGAGATAGAGAGATTTGTTCATACTTTAGTATTTTCATTTCTTGTCAGTATTCATACTGATTCGTATTTATCATTTATTTTCCGCCCTGTATAATCCTATGAGCGACCGATTTATTCTCTGTTTACATTTGAAAGACATTTGCAACATGAGCATGTAGTGTGAATTTAGTGTAAATATTTATGACTTTGTAAATCACATGTGAATAGCTACAGTAGGAATTGTCGCTGAACACTCAACGCTTTGCAGGAATAAATAAATATTCCTGAGAAATAGTTTTGGAATATTGCTGCTTGTGCACAGGTATCGTCAAACGCATACCAAAGACGGTTGCGTCACTTCGCCCGCTGAAATATCCCTTTGGAAATCCGGGATGTCTGTCTTAGTTCCTTCATTAACACGTGGGTGTCAGACACAATCTGTGTTCCAATTAGAAATTAAGGACTGGGGATCGCCTTGACAGGTCGTTTATGTACGCCTCTGTATTGTTTATCTAACTGAATTCGATACCTGTAAATGAGGAGAAACATCATCGAATTGTTATGGACAAGACCAAATTCATATCTGTACTTTGACCTCTAAGGATGCCATTGAAAATCAGGTCACTCAGAAGATGGACATCGTCTTTGAATTATGCATACCAGTGAGAGGTCTCTCTCTAAGAATTACCTTTACCTAAACCTCACTTAACATATCTCCAGTGTTTGTGTGTCATGCATACCTAAACTGAAGTTCCAATCTCGTATAAGTCAAAAGTTACAGGTCGAGTTAAATTTCTGTTTGACCTTTTGCCTTGTGGAATGACCTTGACTTTGATGCTCACGTCAATGAGAATATCAGCTTTATTTCTCTTTTTTGCATAATGAATGAAAATCTCTCTCTCTCTCTCTCTCTCTCTCTCTCTCTCTCTCTCTCTCTCTCTCTCTCTCTCTCTCTCTCGTCCAAATATTCATCTTATTTGAAATGCGTATGGAATTCTAAGTGGTTACATTATTCACTTTTAAACACCCATTTACTTTTCTGTAAAAGAAAACTATTGAGATGGCTATTTTGTCTGTCCGTCCGCACTTTTTTTGTCCGCCCTCAGATCTTAAAATTGCTGAGGCAAGAGGGCTATAAATTGGCATGTTGATAATCCACCCTCCAAACATGAAACATACCAAATTGCATCCTTTAACCTCAGGTAGTTTTTATTTTATTTAGGTTAAAGTTAGCCATAATCGTACGTCTGGCACCGCTATAGATGCCAACAACACAGGCCACCACCGGGCCGTGGCTGAAAGTTTCATACAGCATTATACGCTGTATAGAAAACTCGATTGCATCGAAGAAACTTCGGCGCATTTTTTTTTTGTTTATATTGTATTTCCATCTTTCCTTTATTGGTACCATCATATTTTCATTCCCGTCCCTTACTTATACAGGTAAGTTATCTTCGGTGGCTCTGATTCAGCAGAATGCAAGAGTAAAAACCACAGTGGGTTCGAATGATGCAAACAGTGAAGTATTATTTAAAAGCCATTTGATGCTTCAAAAGAAAAACGTTTAGTTCTCACGGACCGTAAGGGTTTGAAAAGTGAATCTGGACCAAATTCTGTATTATGTGACCAATATATTAAATTTGTCACATGGGAAAAGTATAAGACTCAAACTTACAAGAGAATCTTTTATGCAAATTGGTTCAAACTCTGTTGTATTATCATCCAGGACCTTGGATTTTTCAAAGAATAAATTTCAATCGCAAAGAAATTCAGATGCTGAAAGGACTGATGTCAGTTAAGGAGATAAAATTTAAATTTATCGTCTAACGATCATGCGGGCTTCGCGTGAATAAACAAGAAAAACCAAGTAAAAAATACGCCGAAGTTTCTTCGGCGCAATCGAGTTTTCTGTCCGGTGGTGGCCTCAGCCACAGCCCAAATTTTGTATTATATCTAAATATATATTCTTCAGGACGTTTCAAAACATGTAATTTTATTCAATATACCTGAGTGCGGCATTGCACTGATGTCCTAGATATGGAACATATATATGTAACTCAGCCGCGGTCCGGTGGTGGCCTATGTTGTTGGTACCTATAGCGCTGCCAGAAGTACGATTATGGCTAACTTTAACCTTAAATAAAATAAAAGCTACTGAGACTAGAGGGCTGCGGGTTGGTATGTTTGATGACTGGAGGGTGGATGATCAACATACCAATTTGCAGCCCTCTAGCCTCAGTAGTTTTTCAGATCTGAGGGCGGGCGGACAGACAAAGCCGGCACAATAGTTTTCTTTTACAGAAAACTAAAAAACAAGTAAATTTAGACAAATATCAAGCTCATCTCGGACTGAAGAGTCGGATGATACTGTGTTCTTGTTTTATTAAGAGCGAGGATGTTACGAATTAATGGAGGAAAAAGATTAAATAATTCAGATGATTGCAAATTTAGTTATACTCGTTTGAATTATTTTATTTGCATTGAGTTTTTTCCATTCTCTTGGATACGTTAATGTAAACAATTTATTACTGCATGAAAATGTTGAGTATAATGGGTTGAAAATTCGTGGTAAATATTAAATTAAGGATTAAATATGACTTTGACATAGGTTTTCGAGTAATCATTTCCACAAGTCGAGAAGCTCTTTTTTGATTGGAAAGAAATGTGGTCTAATGTGAAAGTATACATTTACGAGATAGATTTTGATGTAAAGGAGTGTGAGCCAGTCTAATTAAAAAAAAAGTACGAAGGACCATGGAAAGTGTAAATACGAGAAAGGATCGGGAACATAAAACAAGTAGAGAAGACAATATCTCTGAGAAAGATAGCAGAAGAAACATAGGAAAGAGAGAAGCAATGTAATTTATTTCTGCCTCAGTCACATTATACATATACATTATATGTATATACATATATATATATATATATATATATAGTATGTGTGTATATATATATATATATATATATATATTGTATATATGTTGTGTACTACATTTAGGACATTAGTGCAACCGCACTCAGGTATATTGAATAAAATTATAAGTTATGAAATGTCCAGAAGAATATATATTTAGATATTCGCTTGTTACTGCTAGCCATATCAACAAAAAAAGTTAGCACTGGGTAACAAAAGCTTACCATATAATATACATACTTTTCCAGTTACTCAGTATCATTATTTGTATATATATGTATATATGTATATGTATTTAAATGTATATTTATATATATATATATAAATAAATTTCTGACTCACGTCAGGTTCGAACCAAGTTCTTGCAAATGAAAGGCAAGGCTGCTGCCAAATAAGCCACACAAGTCATAGAAGAAGTTGGAACCTAAGTACCACTCTACCTAAGGCTTTATACCTGAGCAGGCTAACTGCCTCGCATACCAGCGTGTTTGCCCCAACTTCCCAACTCTGCATTGGCCCAATTAACTGGATTTCTTTCGAATAATCCCGTCTTAGTGAAAAGATAGAAATAATCAACACGCAATCACGTGTGGAACAGAAATATATTTCTGACTCACATCAGGATCGAACCCACGCAAGTCATAAAAGAAGTTGAAACCTAAGTACCACTGTACCTAAGGCTTTACCTGGCCAGGCTTACTGAACAACAGTTAATTAAGAGGTACACGAGTGACAGATTCTTTCAACAACAATAACAATGGCTAATGATGACCATAATTATACCACCTTACTTAATGACTCGTTGTCATGGCAACTTAGAGATAACTTTGACAAAGTAGGGTAATTATGAATTTGCCGTGGGCACGTACGTGAAATGTAAACCTTTCATTGTTCATTGTTATCTTGAAATACTGTATGAATAATGCAAGGTCATTAGCCTGAGACTGGATAAACTGCAGTGTCTGTAACTAGAACCTTCCAGTCTTTTTGCAATAGAAGACTCGCCACGCCAAGATTAAGGCCATTTATTGTAATGCTCTGTCTTTCTAATTTTCTTTGTGAATTTCAGTTCAAAAAAAGCAGATTATAAGTACAAAGTATGTACATACAATAATATACGTGATAACAAGAAATGGCATGCTTTAACTCTTTTAGGGAAAATGTGAGGCAATATTTTTAAAAAGATAAACCTAATTTCCTAATATACAATCTTACCATACACTTACAGGAAAACATTAAGTGGGTACTGTTTAATTCAGACAATTGTGTATAATATTAACCACACAAATTGTTTTTATGATCTTAACGCGACATAATAAATGGGCCGTGGGGAGAACCATTACTCAGCGAAAGAGTGTGATTTATTAACCTGTGTCATGCTCTGAGGGATAATCCATTAGAGGGTCATTATTTTTTAAATATTCTTAATTATGTCATTAGTACCTCAGATTTTTTTCTTAAATGGCGGCGAAAGTCGGACACTTTCTAAGGGAGAACGAACGAAGTTTCCATATCTTAGATTTTTATTAATGCACTTCTTATTTCATTTTATTTTATCTTTATAAGAATATGAGTTTGGGATTTTCATGAGTATTATTAATTATTTCAGCCAAAAATTTTTAACACTTACGAAAAATGTTATACTGTTGTAGCGATAACTTTGTAGTTTTTTTTATTGATCTTGAAATATATATTTAATTTCACTGTGAAGCCAAAAAACAGGGCCGGTTCTTTGTAAAGGGTTATGAAATTTTTGGGAAGGACATGACCCTCGGTTCTCCCCTTGCCTCTACTATGGTGACCCTACTTTCTCTCTCTCAGTATGCAATATATATATATATATATATATATATTATATATATATATATATATATATATATATATATATATATATATATATATATATATATATGTGATTATATATATATATTATATATATATATATATATATATATATATATATATATATATATATATATATATATATGTGATTATATATTAGTTTGGCTTATAGAAATCCAAACCTCTTGAAAGACCTAGACAAAATTTTGCACACGGCATCTGACTCACCCCAAAATCAAACCCCTACCCCGTGGCAGACATACAAACAGACAAAACAAATGAAATTTTCGTTTTTACGTTACGTTTTCCTTTAGTTTTGTGGGTTTATTTCTCACCTGACACTTCACCTTTTCTCCTAGCGCTGCTAGAAGTATGATTAACCTGGAACAATAAATCCCCTATAACATCATTTTTTGATCAGAATTCATGTGGATTTTGATCATAATTTATGATGATAATTAACATAATTGTTATTACTTCGATAAAATCTACAATGAAAACCTAAATCGACAACCTTTTCCCTAGTAAGTGAAGACGAGTGCGAGTATGCGTAGTAGTGAAGTAAACTCTCGATGATTTCATCCAGTAGAAAACCACCACTCTCTCTCTCTCTCTCTCTCTCTCTCTCTCTCTCTCTCTCAGAAGTATGATTAACCTAGAACAATAAATCCTAACATCATTTTATCAGAATTCATGTGGATTTTGATCATAATTTATGATGATAATTAACATAATTGTTATTACTTCGATAAAATCTACAATGAAAACCTAAATCGACAATTTCTTTCCCTAGTAAGTGAAGACGAGTACGAGTATGCGTAGTAGTGGCTAAACTCGATGATTTCATCCAGTAGAAACCACCACCCCACTCTCTCTCTCTCTCTCTCTCTCTCTCTCTCTCATTTAGGAAAATAAAATTTTTGTTTATGGTTATATATTTTAATGATGCATTTTCATTTCTATCTTTATCAATGCGTATTTATTCGAAACAATAAATAACCACTTGGTTAACATTCCTCTGAGAAGGGAAAGATTTTGTTTGATTCATCATTACCTTATTCAATGAAATAACCAAGTTTATAGATGCCGTACGTGTAACTTTATATAAGTTGAGATGATATATCGTTATACCCCAAATGATTCCATAACTCTAATACCTACTTCTTTGCAAGAGCAAGTGCTCATAAAGGAATATATATCGAAGAATAACAACACGTCAGTTTCATACCATTTATTAATGTAATCATACATGCACGTAAGGAATAGTATTCCCATCATTCAGGAAAATAAAATTATTGTTTATGGTTATATATTAGAATGATATATATATATATATATATATATATATATATTATATATATCTATCTTTTATCAATGCGTATTTATTCAAAACAATAAGTAACCGATTGGCTAACATTCATCCGAGAAGGGAAAGATTTTGTTTGAGTCATGATTACGTTATTGTACGAATTGACTAGGTTTATAGATGACGTACGTGTAACTTCATGCATAGTTCTGCGTAAAGGAATTTGATGTCATTGTAAAGATAAGGACCTAATTTATTATGTTATGTTAAAGACGTCCCTAAAACAATATAAAAAATACACATCACGAGTTACATTTAGCCGTATAGGAAAGTGTCCCCCCCCTTTTTTTAAATATGATGAGGGGTGTAAATCTAACTCTTGTAGCAATTCAATTAATAATACGAAAGTAGTAAAATGGCGTAACTGATTATAGACTGAATATTTCTAATTAAAAAAAGACGCCTATATCATACAGTATTAATGAATGAGTTTAAATTAGAACTGAGGGGTTGGTTCATTTTTTTATGAATTAGACAGTGAAATTTACTTTCATTATAGTAATACATATCATAAAAAAACACCATTGGCCTAGGTCTAAACCAAATTATCTGTATCACTCGGAAATATTGTTTTAGATTTTTATTGTATGATGTGGACTTATAACGGCCTACAAATAACGTTGAAGGGTCTAACTGTGAAATGAATAACGCCTATACCTAATTTATTCATATTCTGATCAGAACGACCTAGATGCTTCCCAGATGAAATACAGCGGCAAACTGTCACGAAATTGGCGCTAACCTGTCCACACGAGTGAGAGGAGACGAACAGAGAGAAGAGGGGGTGTTAGGGAGGAGAAAGCGGGAGAGAGAGATTGTTTATCGAATGTCATTCAGAGTTTTTCCGGGCAGCGCAGGGTTGGTCAACTACTATATATATAAATATGTATTTGTTTCCGAACGTAAATTAACTTCACACAAATACGGACGTTTATCCCTCACAGAATATATTATCTTGTGATGAAAAAGCTTTTAAATGTTTCGACATTTCAAAGGAAACCTCTGACTAACGCATGAATTGTCGCTGGCGGAATAATGTCACAATAATTCACCCTCTCTTTGTGGTGCATCATGTCCGCCGTGAGTCAGAATTTTGTCACTATTTTGAGCACAGAATTTGCTCCTTCTAATCTGAACTCTGGTCCAAACACCTTTTATGCTTGAAGCTGATTGTTCCCAGTGAAATATTATACATAAACAGAAAGTCAAAGATAGTCATGAATAATTTGAATGTTTGTCAGAAGATTTATCAAAATGATTAATCGTAACATTCATGTATAATATACTGTTCATTCTCTCTCAGTTTATAGCAAGATAATCCAATTGTCTGTATCATTTTCATTTAATATGAATGTCAAAATATATTGAAGACTCCCACAAGCCTCCCATGAAATTTGTCAGTATTCTTAGAGTAGAGGTTTCAGAACATAAGAATGCATTGGAATATTTGTTAAGGTAACTATACTTGTTTGTTTTTTTATTTTCACTACATCTGTAAAAGTTGTACTTGAACAAGCCAGTATCTTCACATAGGCATAAGTATGCTAATAAGCAAACAAATAAACATTCAGTTGTAAATGCATGTGTTATAATGTCTACTATAGGCTGTGCACAGTCGAAATTATCTCTACGTCATGAGTTCGTGCAATTTAATGATTATTTTCTTACGTATGTGTATATTTTTGGTGAATTATAGTGAATTCTATGAATAACCCGATATTATTATCAGAGGCCGGTTAAGCATAATTATATACTATCAAAGTGCGCTCGTAATATTTTAGAGTAAATGTGCAGTATATGCAAGGTTTTACATGTTGGGATTATCTTTCACACCCATACACGCAGATACATACGCATACACACAGGTACGCACACATGTATATATATATTTATATATATAATTATATATATATATATATATATATATATATATATATATAGAGTATATGTATATATGCATATATAATATATATAAGTATATATATAAGACACACACACACACACACACACATATATATATATATATATATATATATATATATATATATATATATATATATATATGTGTGTGTGTGTGTGTGTGTGTGTAGGTGTGTGTGTGTGTGTGCTGACTCTTCATCTAAAAAAAAAAATAAGTTCTTCTTTGGAGGGGTGGGTAGAGCTTTCGACTGGTACGCTGTTGGCCCAGCGTTCGACTCTCCGAGCCGTCAATGAAGAATTAGAGGAATTTATTTCTGGTGATAGAAAATAATTTCTCGTCATAATGTGGTTCGGATTCCACAATAAGCTGTAGGTCATCCGTTGCTAGGTAACCAGTTGGTTCTTAGCCACGTAAAAATAAATCTAATCCTTCGGGCCAGCCCTAGGAGAGCTGTTAACCAGCGCAGTGGTCTGGTAAAACTACGAATACTTTTTTTCATCTAAAATAGATCAGTCGTTGTTGATTTATATAATTCATACTGATACCGGTGACCATCATTACTAAAGGAAAAAACATGAGAAGAAAAGCCTCCAAAACTCAGTTTCTTCAATAGTATTAATAATAAA